>NC_069500.1:396455929-396564325 GCF_027579735.1 Bombina bombina | reverse complement strand
GTCTGAGAATCATCTTGGGCCACATTCTTAAGTGCAACAATATGATCTTTAAAGTTTATAGGACATATCAGTACAAGTGGGACACATTCTGAGAGGGGGTTCCACCATGGCTTCTAAACACATTGAACAAGGATTTTCCTTAGTGTCAGACATGTTTAATAGACTAGTAATATACACAAGCCAGGCTTGGAAATCACTTTAATCAAATAAAAAACACAATTTGAAAAAACGTTACTGTGCCTTTAAGAGATAAAGAGCACACAACTTTTACAAAACAGTGAAAAATGCAGCAATTCTCCTGAAATTTTTCACAGTATGTACCTAAAGCCTTAATAAGATTGCACCACAAGTTTCAAAACGATTAACCCCTTAATGCCCAAACCGGAGCAGCCTAAAGCCAACACCCGGTTAAAAATAGTACAGCACCTTGCACACAGCCTTGCTGTGGTCCCTACCTGCCCCTACTAGGGATCAGATTTTGGGGGAATATAGCTCTATAAGGCCCTCAAGCAGCAGCAGGGACCCTCCATGTGAAGCAGGCATGAACTTCTCTGCAATTATAACTGCGCATCTGAGTGCGAAAAATTAGGCCCCTCCACTCTACTCCGGAGCTGTGAGACCTAGTAAACCACTCTTAAGTGAATAAAAACAGCCATGTGGGTAATAACCCCAGAAAGAACCCCCAAAATATTGTCTACAAACAGATTTTTTCTTAAATAATCGATTGCCCTGAATCAGTGTCAACCAGCATAATTAGCCCTGTTATGTAATCATTCAATTCCTTACTAAGTCTGTGAACTAGCTTACCCTCCCCTCATGGGGATATTGTCAGTCTCTTCTAGCATTATCTCAGTCTTGTCTAGAAATAAATGACTGAACATACCTCATTGACAGATTACCCTGCAAAACCGTTTCCCCCCAACTGAAGTTTTCTGGTACTCCTCAGTCCTGTGTGGGAACAGCAGTGGATTTTAGTTACAACATGCTAAAATCATTTTCCTCTCAGCAGAAATCTTCATCATCTTTTCTGCCTAGAGAGTAAATAGTACAAACCGGGTGACCATTTAAAATAACAAACTTTTGATTGAAGATAATAAAAACTACAATTCTAACACCACATTCACTTTACCCTCCCGTAGAGAGACCCTAGTGCTTAGAGCCGGCAAAGAGAATGACTGGGGGGTGGAGCTAGAGGGGGAGCTATATGGACAGCTCTGCTGTGTGCTCTCTTTGCCACTTCCTGTAGCCTCATTTTTAAAAGCCCATGTGGAAGCTACCGCTCTAGTAGAATGAGCTGTAATCCTTTCAGGAGGCTGCTGGCCAGCAGTCTCATAAGCATAGCGTATTATACTCCTTAGCCAAAAAGAAAGAGAGGTTGCCGAAGCCCTTTGGCCTCTCCTCTGTCCAGAGTGGACAACAAACAATGCAGATGTTTGACGAAAATCTTTAGTAGTTTGTAAATAAAACTTTAAAGCACGAACCACGTCAAGATTGTGTAAAAGACGTTCCTTCTTTGAAGAAGGATTACGACACAGTGACGGTACAACAATCTCCTGATTGATATTTTTATTAGATACCACCTTAGGTAAAAAAACAGGTTTGGTACGTAACACTACCTTATCTGCATGAAAATGAGATAAGGGGAATCACAATGTAAAGCAGATAACTCCGAAACTCTTCGAGCCAAGGAGATAGCTACTAAAAACAGAACCTTCCAGGATAAGAGCTTAATATCTATGGAATGCAAAGGTTCAAACGGAACCCCTTGAAGAACCTTAAGAACTAAATTTAAACTCCAAGGCGGAGCAACAGGTTTAAACACAGGCTTGATTCCGACTAAAGCCTGACAAAACGCCTGCACGTCTGGAACCTCAGCCAGACGTTTGTGCAAAAGAATAGACAGAGCAGAAATCTGTCCTTTTAAGGAACTAGCTGACAAACCCTTCTTCAAACCTTCTTGGAGAAAAGATAATATCCTAGGAATCCTGACCTTACTCCATGAGTAACCCTTGGAGTCACACCAATGAAGATATTTACACCATATCTTATGATAGATTTTCCTGGTGACAGGCTTTCGCGCCTGTATTAAGGTATCAATGACCGACTCTGAGAAACCACGCTTTGATCAAATCAAGCGTTCAATCTCCAAGCAGTCAGCCGCAGAGAAATTAGATTTGGATGGCTGAAAGGACCATGAAGTAGAAGGTCCTGCCTCAGAGGCAGAGTCCATGGTGGAAAGGATGACATGTCCACCAGATCTGCATACCAAGTCCTGCGTGGCCACGCAGGTGCTATCAAAATTACTGATGCTCTCTCCTGTTTGATCTTGGCAATCAGACGAGGGAGCAGAGGAAACGGTGGAAACACATAAGCCAGGTTGAAGGACCAAGGCGCTGCTAGAGCATCTATCAGCGCTGCCTTGGGATCCCTGGACCTGGATCCGTAACAAGGAAGTTTGGCGTTCTGGCGAGACGCCATGAGATCCAGTTCTGGTTCGCCCCAACGTTGAATCAACTGTGCAAACACCTCCGGATGGAGCTCCCACTCCCCCGGATGAAAAGTCTGACGACTTAGAAAATCTGCCTCCCAGTTATCTACTCCTGGGATATGGATAGCTGATAGATGGCAAGAGTGAATCTCTGCCCATTGAATTATCTTTAAAAACATAATTTATGTAAGAACTTACCTGATAAATTCATTTCTTTCATATTAGCAAGAGTCTATGAGCTAGTGACGTATGGGATATACATTCCTACCAGGAGGGGCAAAGTTTCCCAAACCTTAAAATGCCTATAAATACACCCCTCACCACACCCACAATTCAGTTTAACGAATAGCCAAGAAGTGGGGTGATAAAAAAGTGCGAAAGCATATAAAATAAGGAATTGGAATAATTGTGCTTTATACAAAAAAATCATAACCACCACAAAAAGGGTGGGCCTCATGGACTCTTGCTAATATGAAAGAAATGAATTTATCAGGTAAGTTCTTACATAAATTATGTTTTCTTTCATGTAATTAGCAAGAGTCCATGAGCTAGTGACGTATGGGATAATGATTACCCAAGATGTGGATCTTTCCACACAAGAGTCACTAGAGAGGGAGGGATAAAATAAAGACAGCCAATTCCTGCTGAAAATAATCCACACCCAAAATAAAGTTTAATAAAAAACATAAGCAGAAGATTCAGACTGAAACCGCTGCCTGAAGTACTTTTCTACCAAAAATTGCTTCAGAAGAAGAAAATACATCAAAAAGGTAGAATTGAAAAAGTATGCAAAGAGGACCAAGTTGCTGCTTTGCAAATCTGATCAACCGAAGCTTCATTCCTAAACGCCCAGGAAGTAGAAACTGACCTGGTAGAATGAGCTGTAATCCTCTGAGGCGGAGTTTTACCCGACTCAACATAGGCAAGATGAATTAAAGATTTCAACCAAGATGCCAAAGTAATGGCAGAAGCTTTCTGGCCTTTTCTAGAACCGGAAAAGATAACAAATAGACTAGAAGTCTTTCGGAAAGACTTAGTAGCTTCAACATAATATTTCAAAGCTCTAACAACATGCAAAGAATGCAATGCTTTCTCCTTAGAATTCTTAAGATTAGGACATAGTGAAGGAACCACAATTTCTCTACTAATGTTGTTGGAATTCACAACTTAGGTAAAAATTCAAAAGAAGTTTGCAACACCGCCTTATCCTGATGAAAAATCAGAAAAGGAGACTCACAAGAAAAGAGCAGATAATTCAGAAACTCTTCTGGCAGAAGAGATGGCCAAAAGGAACAAAACTTCCCAAGAAAGTAATTTAATGACCAATGAATGCATAGGTTCAAAGGGAGGAGCTTGAAGAGCTCCCAGAACCAAATTCAAACTCCAAGGAGGAGAAAATGACTTAATGACAGGTTTTATACGAACCAAAGCTTGTACAAAACAATGAATATCAGGAAGAATAGCAATCTTTCTGTGAAAAAGAACAGAAAGAGCAGAGATTTGTCCTTTCAAGGAACTTGCAGACAAACCCTTATCTAAACCATCCTGAAGAAACTGAAAAAAAATCTCGGCATTCTAAAAGAATGCCAAGAAAAATGATGAGAAAGACACCAAAAAATATAAGTCTTCCAGACTCTATAATATATCTCTCTAGATACAGATTTATGAGCCTGTAACATAGTATTAATCACAGAGTCAGAGAAATCTCTTTGACCAAGAATCAAGCGTTCAATCTCCATACCTATAAATTTAAGGATTTCAGATCCTGATGGAAAAAAGGACCTTGCGACAGAAAGTCTGGTCTAACGGAAGAGTCCATGGTTGGCAAGAGGCCATCCGGACAAGATCCGCATACCAAACCTGTGAGGCCATGCCGGAGCTACCAGCAGAACAAACGAGCATTCCTTCAGTATCTTGGAGATTACTCTTGGAAGAAGAACTAGAGGCGGAAAAATATAGGCAGGATGATACTTCCAAGGAAGTGAAAATGCATCCACTGTCTCCGCCTGAGGATCCCGGGATCTGGACAGATATCTGGGAAGTTTCTTGTTTAGATGAGACGCCATCAGATCTATTTCTGGAAGTTCCCACATTTGAACAATCTGAAGAAATACCTCTGGGTGAAGAGACCATTCGCCCGGATGGAAAATTTGGCGGCTGAGATAATCCGCTTCCCAATTGTCTACACCTGGGATATAAACCGCAGAGATTAGACAGGAGCTGGATTCCGCCCAAACCAAAAAAATTCGAGATACTTCTTTCATAGCCAGAGGACTGTGAGTCCCTCCTTGATGATTGATGTATGCCACAGTTGTGACATTGTCTGTCTGAAAACAAATGAACGATTCTCTCTACAGAAGAGGCCAAAACTGAAGAGCTCTGAAAATTGCACGGAGTTCCAAAATATTGATCGGTAATCTCACCTCCTGAGATTCCCAAACTCCTTGTGCCGTCAGAGATCCCCACACAGCTCCCCAACCTGTGAGACTTGTATCTGTTGAAATTACAGTCCAGGTCGGAAGAACAAAAAGAAGCCCCCTAAATTAAACAATGGTGATCTGTCCACCACGTTAGAGAGTGTCGAACAATCGGTTTTTAAAGATATAAATTGAGATATCTTTGTGTAATCCTTGCACCATTGATTCAGCATACAGAGCTGAAGAGGTCGCATGTGAAAACGAGCAAAGGGGATCGCGTCCGATGCAGCAGTCATAAGACCTAGAATTTCCATGCATAAGGTTACCGAAGGGAATGATTGTGACTGAAGGTTTCGACAAGCTGAAATCAATTTTAGACGTCTTTTGTCTGTTAAAGACAGAGTCATGGACACTGAATCTATCTGGAAACCCAGAAAGGTTACCCTTGACTGAGGAATCAATGAACTTTTTGGTAAATTGATCCTCCAACCATGATCTTGAAGAAACAACACAAATCGATTCGCATGAGATTCTTCGAATGAGAAGACTGAGCAAATACCAAGATAATCGTCCAAATAAGGAAATACCAAAACCCCGTTCTCTGAATACAGAAAGAAGGGCACCGAGAATCTTTGAAAAAAATTCTTGGAACTGAGGCTAGGCCAAACGGTAGAGCCACAAAACTGGTAATGCTTGTCTAAAAAGAGAATCTCAGAAACTAAAAATGATCTGGATAAATCGGAATATGCAGATACACATCCTGTAAATCTATTGTAGACATATAATGCCCTTACTAAACAAAAGGCAGAATAGTCCTACAGTAACCATCTTGAATGTTGGTATCCTTACATAACGATTCAATATTGATAGATCCGGAACTGGTCTGAAGGAATTGACCTTCTTTGGTACAATGAAGAGATAAAATAAAACCCTAGTCCCTGTTCCAGAACTGGAACTGGCATAATTACTCCAGCCAACTCTAGATCTGAAACACATTTCAGAAATGCTGAGCCTTGCTGTGTTAACTGGGACACGGGAAAGAAAAAAATCTCTTAGCAGGAGGCCTTAACTTGAAGCCAATTCTGTACCTTTCTGAAACAATGTTCTGAAACCAGAGATTGAGAACGGAATTGATCCAAATTCCTTTGAAGAAAACGTAATCTGCCCCATACCAGCTGAACTGGAAAAAAGGGCCGCACCTTCATGGGTACTTAGGAGCTGACTATAGGTTTCTATAAGGCTTGGATATATTCCAAACTGGAAAAAGTTTCCAAACTGATACCGCTCCTGAGGATGAAGGATCAGGCTTTTGTTCCTTATTATGATAAAAAGAACGAAAAAATGATTATTACCCTGGACAGAAAGGGAAAACAAAGTTGACTTAGAAGACATATCAGCATTCCAAGTTTAATCCATAAAGCTTTTCTAGCTAAAATAGCTAGAGACATATACCTGACATCAACACTAATGATATCAAAAGATGGTATTACCAATAAAATTATTAGCATGTTATAGAATAATAATAATGCTATAAAATTATGATCTGTTACTTGTTGTGCTAAAACTTCTAACCAAAAAGTTGAAGCTGCAGCAACATCCGGTAAAAATATAGCAGGTCTAAGAAGATTACCTGAACATAAGTAAACTAATCTTAGAAAGGATTCAATTTTCTTATCTAAAGGATCCTTAAATTTAGTACTATCTGCCGTAGAAATAGTAGTACATTTTAGCAGGAATAGAGACAGCCCCAAACCTTAGGGATTTTGTCCCAAAAAACTCTAATCTGTCAGATGGCACAGGATATAATTGCTTAAACGTTTAGAAGGAGTAAAAGAATTACCCAAATTATTCCATTCCCTGGAAATTACTTCAGAAAAAACATCAGGGAGATTAAACACTTCTGGAATAACTACAGGAGATTTAAAAACCCTATTTAAACGTTTGGATTCAGTATCAAGAGGACCAGAATCCTCTATATCTAAAGCAATTAATACTTCTTTAAAATAAAGAACGAATAAATTCCATCTTGAACAAATACAAAGATTTATCAGCATCAACCTCTGAGACAGAAACCTCTGAACCAGAAGAACCATTATCAGTATCAGAATGATGATGTTCATTTAAAAATTCATCTGAAAAAAAGAGAAGTTTTAAAGGACTTTTATGTAAACTAGAAGGAGAAATAACAGACATAGCCTTCTAAATGGATTTAAAAAATAAAATCTCTTATGTTTATCAGGAACACTCTGAAATTTAGATGTTGACGGAACAGCAACAGGTAATATAACAGTACTAAAGGAAATTTTATCTGCATTAATAAGTTTGTCATGACATGCAATACAAACAACAGCTGGAGAAACAGATACCAAAAATTTATAGCAGATACACTTAGCTTGGTAGCTCCAGCCCCGGCAGTGATTTTCCTAAAGTATCTTCTGACTCAGTTGCAACGTGGAACATCTTGCAATATGTAATAGAAAAAACAACATATAAAGCAAAATTGAACAAAATCCTTAAATGACAGTTTCAGGAATGGGAAAAAAATGCCAGTGAACAAGCTTCTAGCAACCAGAAGCAATAAATAATGAGACTTAAATAATGTGGTGACAAAAGCGACGCCCATATTTTTTTAGCGCCAAACAAGACGCCCACATTATTTGGCGCCTAAATGCTTTTGGCGCCAAAAATGACGCCACATCCGGAACGCCGACATTTTTGGCGCAAAATAACATCAAAAAAATGACGCAACTTCCGGCGACACGTATGACGCCGGAAACGGAAAAGAATTTTTGCGCCAAAAAAATCCGCGCCAAGAATGACGCAATAAAATGAAGCATTTTCAGCCCCCGCGAGCCTAACAGCCCTTAGGGAAAAAAAGAGTCAAATTTTTGAAAGGTAAGAAAAAATGATTAATTCAAATGCATTATCCCAAATATGAAACTGATTGTCTGAAAAATAAGGAAAGTTGAACATTCTGAGTCAAGGCAAATATATGTTTGAATACATATATTTAGAACTTTATAAACAAAGTGCCCAACCATAGCTTAGAGTGTCACAGAAAATAAGACTTACTTACCCCAGGACACTCATCTACATGTTTGTAGAAAGCCAAACCAGTACTGAAACGAGAATCAGCAGAGGTAATGGTATATATAAGAGTATATCGTCGATCTGAAAAGGGAGGTAAGAGATGAATCTCTACGACCGATAACAGAGAACCTATGAAATAGACCCCGTAGAAGGAGATCACTGCATTCAAATAGGCAATACTCTCCTCACATCCCTCTGACATTCACTGCACGCTGAGAGGAAAACCGGGCTCCAACTTGCTGCGGAGCGCATATCAACGTAGAATCTAGCACAAACTTACTTCACCACCTCCATCGGAGGCAAAGTTTGTAAAACTGAATTGTGGGTGTGGTGAGGGGTGTATTTATAGGCATTTTAAGGTTTGGGAAACTTTGCCCCTCCTGGTAGGAATGTATATCCCATACGTCACTAGCTCATGGACTCTTGCTAATTACATGAAAGAAACCTCCAACATCGCTAGGGAACTCCTTGTTCCCCCTTGATGGTCGATGTAAGCTACAGTCGTGATGTTGTCCGACTAAAATCTGATGAACCTCACTGCCGCTAGCTGAGGCCAAGCCTGAAGAGCATTGAATATCGCTCTTAGTTCCAGAATGTTTATTGGAAGGAGTGCCTCCTCCTGAGTCCACGACCCCTGAGCCTTCAGAGAGTTCCAGACTGCACCCCAGCCCAAAAAGTAAAATCAGTACATTTTGTACACATTCTTAGAGGGGGTTCCACAATGGCTTCTAAACATAATGAACAAGGAGTTTCCTCTATGACAGACTAGCAATGAGACCAGCAAGCTTGGAAAACACTTTGATAAATGTAAACAAACAAAAAATAAAAACGGTACTGTGCCTTTAAGAGAAACAAATTTTGTCAGAAATTGAAAAACAGTGATAAAAAGCAGAAAATCTTACGAAATTTTTACAGTGTGTATAATAGACTAACAGAGCATTGCACCCACTTGCAAATGGATAATTAACCCCTTAGTTTCAAAACCGGATCAAAAAAACGATAAACGTTTTTTTAACAGTCACAACAAACTGCCACAGCTCTGCTGTGGCCCTACCTGCCCATACAACAATTTTTGAAAGCACAAAAACCCTTTGTAGAGGTCCTAAGTGTTCAGGGAACTCCTTCAGGGAAACTGGATGTCTCAAATTGCAAAATCTAATGTGCATTTAGGCGCGAAAATAGGCCCCTCCCAACCTGTATTCACAGTGAGAGGGCCTAACAAAACTAACCCTAGGCAAAATCTAGCCAGCAATATGGAAAAAACTGGGCCCCAATAAAGTTTTATCACCAATATGTAGAAAAAAACGTTTAAACATAAACATAAATATAAGAATAAAAGGGAAGGGAAACATAAATATAAGAATATTACCTTTTACAGCAAGCATGATACTAGTCGTTATTAAATCACTGTAATCAGGCTTACCTTAAATAAATCCAGTATTAACAGCATTTTCTAGCATATTCATTTCTCTAGAAAAATTTAAACTGCACGTACCTCATAGTAGGAGACCCTGCACGCCATTCCCCCAGCTGAAGTTACCTCATCTCTTCAGTTATGTGTGAGAACAGCAATGGATCTTAGTTACAACCTGCTAAGATCATCAAAAACCACAGACAGACTCTTCTTCAACTTCCTGCCTGAGGCTAAAACAGTACAACTCCGTTACCATTTGAAAATAAACTTTTGATTGAAGATAAACTACATAAATTCACCACATCTCTCTAGCTACTTCCTATCTTGTCGAGAGCTGCAAGAGAATGACTGGTAGTGGCAGTTAGGGGAGGAGCTATATAGACAGCTCTGCTGTGGGTGATCCTCTTGCAGCTTCCTGTTGGGAAAGAGAACATCCCACAAGTAATGGATGATCAGTGGACTGGATACACCTTACAAGAGAAACAGCATGTGCCTGACTTGGGGCCACCGTTTGTGGTGGTAATAAGGGCATATCTAGGCATACTGAGGCCTGCAAGTCTGCAGAGCGTCCAGGGGTAGAATGAGATTGCAGATGTCTCAATACCAGGACCACCTGAATTGCTCAGTTATGCATGAGTTGCATAACCGAACAGGAGGACACAGACCTGCATAACATGAAATTATTTGAGTCAAACAGGGGGATGGGGCAACTCTCCTCCTGACTAGGTTCTATAGAGTAGTCATCCATTTTGTACTGGAATAAATAAATAATGCTTAGCGCACCCCAAATAAAGTTATACCCATGTATTTAATACAATTTATTTGCCCACTTAAATGATCCATAAGAGGTGTCTCCCCACCTCCAAGCTGACTGCAGGACTATGGTGCTGTCTCACTGCTCCGGAGCAATCCTCAGTATGTGTTGTGCACTCATTAGAAGGGCGTTGAAGGCGTCAAAACTGCCTGCGACAGGAGTCTATATATCCGCCCACCGCCGCAGGTCAAACGTGCCTGAGGAAAACGCTGCTGTGCAGAGCAATCCGCTATCTCAACATACCCATAGATGTTTCTGAGAGCAAAATAATGTGTGCCTTAAAGTTAAGATGTCATATAGTTACTACTGTAAAAAAAGGTTGTTTGACATCATATGACAGCATCGAGCACCGTGTCTAAACGGAAAGGCGAGTCGCAAGACCCGCTGCTGCTTCTGGGTATGATAATGAGCCCCCACAAAGGCGCAACCTCTACCATAAGGTCACTCTCTCAAGGGGAGTGGAAGGAATATTTAATGCTCTGTTTGGGTGTATTTGCCACTTCCTGGTGGCCAGGTGAAGTTTTCCCATAGGTTATGATTGAATTTGTGAACTCTCACTGCAATTAGAAAGGAAAAAATATGTCTCAAAACGTTAAAGTAATTCTCATAACAACAATTATGATCTTCCAGATTTCCAGAACTACCTAAACTACATAACAAAAGTTGGGCCTAAGAGATGCAATAAATAGAAATTAATTATATCCTTATAGTTTGTAAATACAGCTTTTGAGTATTGGTTACCCAGTAAAAGTGGGAAAGTCAATTCCATTATCTCTCAATGAGAAAGCAAAAGAATGGCACTTGTTTCAGTCCAACTTGTAAATCCACCTCACTTCTCTATGGAGGAGACTTTTTTCTATCTCGCCCTCTAGGTGAATACTCAACTCAATTAGCAAACCTCTTAGGTCCACAACAGAGTGTTCAGCTTCCAAAAAAATGCTGCGCCACTGGGTGCTCACTTGTTCCTTTTTTCAGAGCTTTGCTGATAATGTATTTGTGGTTAGCCAGCCATAAAACTTTTATTTTGTGATTTGGGTAGAACACAAAGTTTTAAACAACTTTCCAATGTACTTGTAAAATTTGCTTCATTCTCTTGTTATGCTTTGCTGAAGGAATATTGTCAGCTAGCTGAACACATCTAGTTAGCCAACCACAAGGGACAAATATGGACAGGAAATATGGCAGCTAGCTCCCACTAGTGTAGGATATGTTTGTATTCTCTCTCAACAAGTTATACTAAGAGAACAAAACACATTTGTAAATAGAAGTGAATTTAAAAGTGTCTCAAAATGTCATACTCTATCTGCAAGTTTATACTTTCCTGTCCCTTTAAAGGGATACTAACCCCAATTTTTTTTCTTTCATGATTCAGATAGAGCATGCAATTTTAAGCAACTTTCTAATTCACTCCTATTATCAGTTTTTCTTTGTTCTCATGTTATCTTGATTTGAAAAAGCAGTAATGAAAGGTTAGGAGCCGGACCATTTTTAGTTCAGCACCTGGGTAGCACTTGCTGATTGGTTTGCTACATTTAGCCACAAATCAGCAAGTGCTACCCAGGTGCTGAACAAAAAATTGGACAGCTCTAAAGCTTACAGTACTGCTTTTTCAAATCAAGATAGCATGGGAACAAAGAAAAATTGATTAAAGGAGTAAATTAGAAAGTTGCTTAAAATCTCATGCTCTATCTGAATCATGAAAGAAAAAAATTGGGTTTAGTATCCCTTTAACTGGTGTCTCAGGAATATCAAAATATTAAACTTTTACAAGTTACACACCCATTAGAATGGCAACAGCCATGTTTAATATCCAATCTTTTGCTCATAACAGACCACCAGATTATTCATTACTAACAGGCCCTTTAAGTTTCTTTTCATCAAGGAACGACCCTTAAAAACCTTTTTCAAATTACCATTTCCAATATTTATAAATTGTTTTTTTTTCAGTTTCAAAGTCTGTAAATTATAAACAGGGGTGAAAACCAAGGAGGTGGATCATCAGTACTAGCTAAAATCTTAGTTCTACCACATATATTCAAAGCTTTATCAATACAGCCTTATTGATAACCTCTCTACCTGAACTTAAGGGACATTATACACTAGATTTTTCTTTGCATAAATGTTTTGTAGATAATCCATTATATAGCCCATACAGTAGTAGTAGTTGTTTTTTTAAATGGATAGTTTTGCATATTTTTAAATAACATTGCTCTGATTTTCAGACTCCTAACCAAGCCCAAAAGTTTTAGGAGAATACCTACACCAGCTTGCTTCTGTTTGTGTAAAGGGTCTTCTCATATGCAAAGGAAGAAAGGGGTCTGCTATTTCCCACTTGCAGTGGGTGTTCCAGTAACCTTTTAAACAGAGCTAAACTGGAAGCTTCTAACTAAGTTTTTAAACGGTTTTATACTGGATTTTTATATCGGTATCTGTGCATATTATTCTTTATAGTAGTGTCTATTACATGCAGTTATATGGTGTATACTGTCCCTTTATTCAAGATTCAAGTTTTCCTGCTCCCTTTTTCTAAGCTATCCACCAAAACTATCCTGCCAATTCTAGAATATTAGCTTACTGGAAACCTAACAAGTGCTTAGGATGGGAACCAATAATAAAATAAAATCTGTATCCTTAAAATACAGGGTTACCAAATGATAAGTCATATATGACCATTACATCAAAGTAATTTATATGAGTGCAACTAGCATTCATTGTAAATCTGATTTTAGAATCAATCGGATTTAATGTATTCTCAGTCAATTGTTCCATTGTACCATTCCAGAGTAGGAACAAGTCATTAATGTACTGAAAGTACACCGTTACATACTGTAAAAATTCAGTATCACCTGGAATGTATCTCATTTTATAATTATATATAAAGGTATGAGTCTGTGTTCAAACATATTCATTATTATCCTTGAAAAGGTCCAGCTTGGTGATTGATATATACACATATATTCATATACAGAATGATAAATAATGCATATATATCAGTTCTTGTAAGCATTATATTAAATTATCTTTCTTTTCAATTAATTCCCCAAACTTGATACATTACCTTCCACTACTCCATTGCCTTGTCTCTTTTTGTCATTTAGTTATGTTCAATAAACTTATAATAGAAAATAGATAATGCAATAAAAGTAGGGCTCAACAAATTGGTTATAAATCTAGGAGCCAGCCCATAAATGTAGGAGTCAGAAACTTTAGGCCATCACTATGAGATATATGTATAGATGTATAATCATAATATCAAACAAGAAAACAAAATGTATGCTTACCTGATAAATTCCTTTCAGTCCGGATAGGGAGAGTCCACGGCTTCATTCCTTACTGTTGGGAAATACAACAGCTGGCCACCTGGAGGAGGCAAAGACACCCCAGCCAATATCCCTCCCAATTCCTCATTACTCCAGTCATTCTACTGAGAGGACAAGGAAAAGTAGGAGAAACATTAGGGTATAAATGGTGCCAGAAGAATAAAATAAATAATAGGGGACCGCCCATAGACAAGAAAAAAAAAAACGGGCGGAGGCCGTGAACTCTCCCTATCCGAAAGGAAAAGAATTTATCTGGTAAGCATAAATTATGTTTTCCTTCCTAAGATAGGGAGAGTCCACGGCTTCATTCCTTACTGTTGGGAAAACTATACCAAAGCTCCAGAGGACACTGAATGAATAACTGATGGGAACAAAAAGGAAGAGGCGGACCCTATTCTGAGGGCACCACAGTCTGCAAAACTTTTCTCCCGAAAGCTGCATCACCCGAAGCAAAACCATCAAACTTGTAAAATTTTGAAAACGTATGTAAGGAGGACCAGGTATCCGCCTTACAAATCTGATCCGTAAAGGCCTCGTTCTTAAAGGCCCAAAAAGGAAGTCACTGCTCTAGTGGAATGAGCCTTTAGCCTCTCAGGAGAACGATGTCCCGCTGTCTTGTAAGCTAAGCGGATGACACTCCTTAACCAAAAAGATAGGGAAGTCGAAGTAGCCTTCTGCCCCTTACGCTTCCCCAAATAGACAACAAACAAAGAGGAAGATTGTCTAAACTCCTTAGTAGTCTGAAGATAGAACTTCAAGGCGTGAACCACATCCAAATTGTGAAGCATTCCTTCCATGAAGGATTAGGACACAAGGAAGAAACCACAATCTCCTGAAAAATTAGAAAAGGGCGCTCACATTGCAAAGCAGAGATCTCAGAAACTCTGCCCGCAGAGGCAATAGCCAATAAAAAGAGAACCTTCCAAGATAACAATTTAATGTCAACGGAATCTGTTGCAAAACCCGAAGAACAAGATTTAGGCTCCAAGGAGGATCTCGAGATGTAAACTCAGATCTGATCCTAATCAAAGCCTTAAGAAAAGACTGCACGTCTGGAAGCTCAGCCAGTCTCTTGTGCAATAAAACCGACAGGACCGAAATCTGTCCCCACAGGAAACTAGCAGAAAGGCCCTTCTCCAGCCCATCCTGAAGAAAAGATAAGATCCTGGCAACCTTAACTCTGTGCCAGGAAAAATTACGCTCTTCACACCAGAATAAGTAGTTCCTCCACAACTTGTGTTAGATACTTAGAGTAACTGGTTTATGAGCTTGAATAAGAGTATCAATGACACTCTCAGAGAAACCTCTCTTGGCTACGACCTAGCGTTCAATCTCCACGCAGTCAGCTTCAGAGAATCTAGATTTTGATGAACAAATGGACCTTGTATCGGCAGGTCTCTTCGACAAGGTAACTTCCACAGAGGAAATGAGGACAACCCTACTAGATCACGATGGAGCAATCAGGATTACTGATAACCACTCCAGTAAATCCACCTCCCAGTTGTCCACACCCGGAATGTGGATCGCTGACGGTGAACAACTGTGGGCCTCTGCCCACTCCAGAATCTGAGATACTTCCTTCATCTCCAAGGAACTTCTCGTTCCCCCGTGATGGTTGATGTAAGCCACCAAGGTTATATTTTCTGATTGGAATCTGATAAACTGGGAAGAACCCAGAAGTGGCCAAGCCTTCAAGGCCTTGAAGATTCCCCGTAATTCCAAAATATTGAACGGGAGGACTCCTCCTGAGTCCATAACCCCTGTGCCTTGCTGGCACCCCAAACAACTCCCCATCCGGATAGGCTTGCGTCCGTAGTCAGAAACTCCCAGGATGGTCTTAAGAAGCATGTCCCTCGGGACAGATGATCTGGACAGAGCCACCAAGAGAGCGATTCTCTGGACCGGCTGTCTAATACAATCTGTTGAGACAGATCTGAATGATTGCCGTTCCACTGCCTCAGCATGCATAGTTGTAAAGGTCTGAGACGGAACCTGGCTAAAGGAATGATGTCCATGCAGGACACCATGAGACCAATCACCTCCATACACTAAACCACAGAGGGAATCAATGGGGTCTGGAGGGCAAGACATGCCGAAGTTAGCTTGCACCGTCTCTGGTCTGTTATCTTCATGGATAAGGAGTCTATTATAGTACCCAGTAATTTCACCCGGGTACTTGGGATAAGAGAACTCTATTCTAAATTTATCTTCCTTCCATAAGGCTGAGAAGGGACTCTGAGAATTCTTCCGCAAGACGAAAGGATGGTGCTTGCACCAGAATATCGTCAAAGTATGGGGCAACTGCAATACTCTGAGTTCTGGCAACTGCTAGAAGAGCCCCCAGAACCTTGGTAAAGATTCTCTGAGTAGTAGCTAGGCCAAACGGAAGGGTAATGAACTGGAAGTGCTGGTCCAGGAATGCGAACCTCAGGAACTGAAAGTGTTCCCTGTGGATTGGAACATGAAGGTACCTATAGACTGTGAGCTCTACGGAGCAGGGCCCTCTTCCTCCTGTGGTTTAGAGGGACTAAGTGCCTTAGCAGGCTTGTCTCCCTTCTCAGACTTTGTAACTGTGTTAAGGCATGTGGAATATAATTGAATGGGTGGGGAAAACCACAGCCTCCTCACAATATAAACAGGTATGATTTAGTACAGAAGGAGTACCTTCTAACATGTCAGAGTCCTCCATAGCTCAGGCTATACCCACAGAAGGACACAAATAAAAAGTTTTTTTTTATTATAGAAAACTGCACCTTAATACTCCCAATGGCTGGGGCACTTACCATCTCCTAGACCCAGACAGTTAACAGAGGAACCGCTCTTCTCAGGTTCAAGTCTCAGCCGGAATGGAGGAAATGAACACAGACCACCCGGTCACATTGGTGCCAGCAAGTAATAGGAGCTGTGCAATACTTTCAAAAACAAAAGTGAAACTTAAAAGTGAAAAAAAAACACAGTCTATCAGCCCAGGAAAAAAAAAAAAACACACAAAGCAGTAAATAATAAATACACTGATTAATTAACCCCAACTGTTCAATAAACCCAATTCAGGGGATATTAACCCTGGATCAAGGTATAAAGGAGCCACACTGTGATCCTGTTATAGCGTTTTGTTTGTAAAAATTGAAACAATTTTACCTCCAGGATCCATGCTGTGGAACAGAACACAGCCTCTCAAGTGTGACAGTCTTATAGCAGCGCTCCTGACATGGACTTTAGTGAGAGAAAGCAGGCAGTGAAACTCGTCAACACTGATTGCTTAGGAGCCGTTAGCAGTAGACTGGATGGTTTTTGCAGAAAAACTTTTCGTGCATCTACAGACTCTAACTTTCATCAACACTCTCACTGAGAGGTTGACATGACTACTTAAAACTCCAGTCCTATCTCGAAGGGCAGATTACCCTTTTTCAGGACTCTACGAATCTTCTGACACTCCTCTGCCACCTCCTAACGTGACGAAAGGCAAAGAATGACTGGGGTAATGAGAAAGTCGGAGGGATATTTAAGCCTTTGGCTGGGGTGTCTTTGCCTCCTCCTGGTGGCCAGCTGTTGTATTTCCCAAAATTAAGGAATGAAGCCCTGGACTCTCCCTATCTTAGGAAGGAAATATATATTATAGTATATTCATATACAAATATGTATATACACACACAACATAAGTGGGAAGTGTGGGGCACTCATAAATGTCTTAGGACTCTAATCCAGGGCTCCCTTGCGTCTGGTTTTGTCAAGTCTTAAAATAAAATATTTGGGATTTTTTGTTTATATTATAGCTCAGAAAACTGCTTATGAAAATTTTCAATTTTATCTCTTTTTTCAGGTTTATGCAATAAATGCAGCATGAGGATAAGATGTATAACATTTTGTATTTAGTCATATGAAAAATGACTAATGTAAAAAAAACTTAAATTATGCTTACCTGATAATTTTCTTTTCTTCAGATGGAAAGATTCCACAGCTGCATTCATTACATTTGGGAATTCATAACCTGGCCACCAGGAAGCGGCAAAGACACCCCAGCCAAAGGCTTAAATACTCCTCCCACTCCCCTCATCCCCCAGTCATTCTGCCGAGGGAACAAGGAACTGTAGAAGAAATATCAGGGTTAAAAGGTGCCAGAAGAACAAAAATAAGACGCCCCACAGAAAAATACGGATGGGGAGCTGTGGACTCTCTCCATCTGAAGAAAAGATGGTCTCACCGTAAAAAAATTAGCTAAGCATATTTTAAGTTTTTCTTCATAAATGGAAAGAGTCCACGGCTGCATTGATTACTTTTGGGAAAACAATACCCAAGCTATAGGAGGACACAATGCAAAAACAGGAGGGTACAAGAGGCGGCCCATTCTGAGGGCACAAGGCTTTAAAACCCCTACCCAACAACATCCCGCTTCGTCCGAAGCAGAGAACAACTTTGAAAACGAAAAGGCCCAAGGTCAGACCCTGACCGCATATAGTCCACAAGCCTTGCTAGAGACTGCAGGAACTAGAATCGACTGAGTCAACAGCCTCCAGGAGACACCGTCGCCCAGCAGTCAGTCTCCAAACAACACACCCCTTACTAAAGAAAGGGCACAAGCTACCATATTCTTCCACAAAGAAGAAAAGACATGGAGAAAACATGAATGTTTTTGTAAAGCGCGGCTAGTCCCTCTTAAGGGACTCAAGGCGCTGCTCATCTTATCTACCTCGAAAGGAGGAAGGCTGAGTAGACCTCGCCGGGGATTGAAATTTGCAACCCTCGGTTTGCTACAGTTCAGAGTAGCCACAGTGCATTAGTATACGGAGCTAGCTGTCCAGCTAGCATAAGCAACTCCAGACCAACAGAGACCCACCAGTCTCATAGAAACAAGGGGAGGCAACCCATTAAGAGTGGGATCCTCCAGCCATGCCAAAAACGTGCCTTAGTAGAACACGAAGGCGCGCCAGTATATAACGAAAGGCGCAACATACCTCCGCCGGGACAAAAGAAAACACTGGCCCCGAAGGTTGACCCCCTAAAGCCTCAGGGGCAGTCGTTCCACCAGAAGGCTGAACTGGACCAGGCGAACCCATGCCTGACGAGCCCCGGTTAACGGAACACGGACAATATAGTTAGCACACTCCCGAGGGGTGCAGATGCGCCAGCGCCAAAGATATGGCCATGCGGAACCGCGTCGAAATCTCCGGTGGGAACAGGCCACACTCCCTAGAAGGATAAGTAGCATTTGGGTTACCTGCATGCATAGTAAGAGTTGGTGGTAGGGAACAGTGAGCACCCGATTACCCGATCCTGAGGAACAGAGCACTCTAAAACGGCATTCGGAACATAACTGATGGGCATGTATTACCCGGGCCAATTCATATTCTTCGCAAGAAGTAGAGTCTGAATCAGAGACTTCCGTCTCCAAAAAAACAGAATCCTCCATAACTGGGACACTAAATAAAAATTGGACCAATAAGAAAAATCTAAACGGCACCATACACCCCCAGAGGCTGGGGCACTCACCACCTCCAGAGAACCAGACACCAGCGGACCAGGATTTCTCTGTCGACACACGGTCAGGAAAGCGGTTCACAAGGTAAACCGTGCAGTCCATGCAAAAGTGCTCCCCAACCGTAAAGTCCGCGTCACTAGACATAGGCCGTTATGTTCACATACCAAACATGATTATAAACACCCCTGTTCAATAACCCCCCTCAGGATATTTTAACCCTTGATTCCTAGATACAAAAAGGAGCCTCACTGAGACCCTAAGTTATCCCCGAAAGGTTGTAGCCCCTCTCAGATAAACAGTTGTAATTACAATACATCTATGATGAAAGTAAAATGAAACAATCTTACTGGAATCTACGCCATGGAACAGGAACACGGCCCTTCAAGTGCGACAGATAGTAGCGTCGCTTCTGCCATGGACTTGAGAGAAAAAAGCAGGCAGCAAAACTCGTCAACGCTGATTTCTTGTGGAGCTGTTAATATGAGTCGGGATGGTTTCGCAGAAATACTCTCCCTGCATCTCCGGATTCTAACTTTCACCCATGCTCTCACTGAGAAGCGGACAGGACTACATAAAACTCCACTCCCATGCCGATGAGTACTACCCTCCATAAGAGACTATCAAAAACTTCTGACACTTCTCTGCCAACGAATGACTGGGGGATGAGGGGAGTGGGAGGAGTATTTAAGCCTTTGGCTGGGGTGTCTTTGCCTCCTCCTGGTGGCCAGGTTCTGAATTCCCAAAAGTAATGAATGCAGTTGTGGACTCTTTCTATTTATGAAGAAAATACTTGCCTAATTACTAGTGTAATACTCATGACACTTTCCCCCTGTTTTACACAGTTTAAATTAGTACACAATGGACAGAGTTATATGGAAAACATCTATCAGATGACGACTGGTCTTTTCCTACAGCTTATAAAAATAGGCTTATTATACAGCACATTCTTTTTATGGTATTTGCTACTTGTACGCAGTATATAATAAATTCTACAAGAGCAGTATGAAGTATAGGACAAAAATGTTCCATTAAAATTTCACAAGCCTACTTCATAACCAGCAAAGCAGAGAATTTAGTGTCAACATTCTAGAGCACATATCAAATAAAAAAAAAAAAAAAAATAAGAGTAACACTAGACATACAACAACAACAACAAACCGTACAGGCAATGAAGCATGGTTAAACCAACCTTTTAAGAATTTCCCATCATTGACAGGCTTACTGGCAGCATCATCTACTTTAAAATCAGGATCTCCTGTACAGATTACATCTTGTCCTGTCAGATTAGGCAGTAAGAGAGATTCATTTGGCGCTTCTGTAGAACATTTATTTGTGTCTGATGTTGGTGCAGCCTGTACAAAAACAAAGACTGAATGTGTAATGACCAATCCGATTGAGGACCTATTTATAAATAATCAATTACCTTTAGATAGTGTGTTTTGTGTATGCATAAAAAATAAAGTGGTACAAATTGCTTAATTTATAAGACTGACAGTGATTGCAGCTAAATATTTAGTTAATAATTACAGGAATTTCACTTTCAGTTCTTTATTGTAGAGAAAAATAAATTTAAAATGATTGTTTGAAAAATCACCTACACAACACAAAATGAAATAATGCTCATTTTACTTTAGTTTTGTTACTTTCTATCAGACTGTTTATGTGAACTATTGCTCATTATGTAACAATACAATTCTAATCTTGGAAATGTGATGATCCTTCAGCAAATAACAGGTTCTAGAGGGAAAGAGACAACAACAAAAAGTAGCAATTTACCTGTCCTTATTTCAAGACAGCGCTCATTTGCTGTTAAAAGTTATGTAAGTACAAGAGATCATAGAAGAGAAACTCCATACTGGTCCTGAAGAAACCAAATGGGCTTCGGGCTTACTGTGGAACAGAGACTGGGGTTGTAAATTGAGGTGGGGGGGGGGGAACTACCTTTGGAAGGCCTTATTTTAAATCCAATTCGATAGGCAAGCTGCAAATGCAGCCTAGGTAAGCAGTAACTGTCAGTGTGCGCTGATTTTCAGAAAATATGTATTCGAAAAAAAAAATTGTGCGCTAGTGTTTGGCGTGTGCACATTAGTTGACGCACACTTGTTAGTCCGATGTGCGCTATCGTTTTTCAAACAGTGGCGTAAAATCTGACGCGTCTTTCTGATTTAAGTGTGTGTGGACTATGGTGCACTAACCTGACAAGCATGTAAAGTGTCGGTTTCGAAGGCTTTTAGTCAATTTTGAGGCATGCTTCCTGCGTTTATTGTGGCGAGCAAACCCCAAGAGCATATTATGCGTCGGATTTGACACGCACATGTGAAAACGTTTTCACGCAAAAAACAAGCAAGGGGAATAGTAAGTATTTGTCCCAGGGCCACATATACATAAACATAACGGTCAGTGTCTATTTTAAAAAATAAAAAATATATTTACCCATAGACACTTGTCCACTTAGTAGCAGACAGCAAAGCCCGTACCAAAACCAATCAGCAGAGGTAATGGAATAGGAGTATAACGTTGATCTGTAAAGGGAGGCAGAAGATCAGTCCCTGCAATCGAATTTACAAAGATGCTATGATGGATTTCCCATGAGGCGAAAACAGTATCATAAGGCAGTACTCCAAACACATCCCTCTGACAAGCACTGTACTCTGATGGGAACTGGGCTTCAATATGCTCTGAAGTGCCTTTCACTGAAGAAATAAAGTACATTATCTTACTTCAACCAACTCCAACAGAGGCAAAGTAAAAACTATGGTATGAATGAGGTGGGAGGAGTTTTATAGGTTTTTGGAGTTTGGGAAACTTTGCCGCCTCCTCCTGGTAGGTATATATATCCCATATGTAACAGGTTGTGGACTCTTGCCAACTATATGAAAGAAATATCCTTTAAGATAGCAGGGTATAACCCCTGAACCATTGATGCAGTATACAAAGCTGAAGAGGTCTCATGTGAAATCGAGCAAATGTAATTGCATCTGAGGCTGCGATCATGGGACCTAGGACTTCCATACACAGAGTGACTGAGAGACTGAAGGTTCAAACTAAAAATGTCTGTCCAGAAACTGGAAATGATCCCTGTGAATAGGAACATGAAGGTAAGCATCCTTTAAATATTAGCTTGCTGAACAAAAGGCAGAATAGAAAGATGGAATCCTTACAAGCTTGTTCAGAGCTTTCAGCTCTAAAACAAATCTGAAAGTAACTTACTACTTTGGAACAATGAAGAGATTTGAATAAAATCCCATCCCCTGTTCCTGCAAATGAACAGGAACAATCACTCATATCTTTCAGATCTGAGACCGACTGGAAAAAAGCTTATGCTTATAAAGTATTCCTTGTAACATTAGACAGAAAAAACCTCCCTCTTGGAGGCCTTGTTGTGAAACCTATTTGACATCCCTAACAAACTATATTCAGAACCCAGGGGGTCTAGGACAGACTGAAACCAAGCTTCCTAAAAAAACAACCCATAATTTATATCTTAAAGAAAGGAATTTTTCAGGTATCAGGTAAGATATAAATGATGTTTTCTTTTTAGGTGATAAGAGTCCACGATCCATTAATACCCAAGATGTGACAGAGACCACGAGTAATGGAAGAAAAAAGGGAGGAATAAACATTATTTGACCAAAAGAAAAAAAAAACACCCAAAAACAGAAGAAACATTTTTATTTATTTTATTTTATAAATGCAATTAAAACACAGAGTCCAACACAGAAGCAATGGCCTGAAGAACTTTCCTACCAAAAGCAGCTTCAGATGAAGCAAAAAACATCAAAATGGTAGAATATAGTAAAAAGTATGCAAGGATGACCAAGTTGCTGCCTTGCAAATTTGTTCCACAGAGGCCTCATTCTTAAATGCCCAGGAAGTGGCTACAGAGCGAGAAGAATGAGCTGTGATACGCTTAGGAAGAGTTTGACCTGCTTCTACATAAGCCATATGTTAGCAGAAATGACCAAAGCAGTCTCAGATCATCTGTCTCCAGATACCTTGTTTCCCTGGACCTGTAGAAATACTGAGGAGATTTGTTGTTTGGTAGGCCCCAAAGATTCACTACTGTCAGCCAGCTGAGGCCACGCCTGAAGCACGTTGAATATCGTTCTCAGTTCTAGAATATTTATTGGAAGTAGGGCCTCCTGCCGAGTCCACACACCCTGAGCGTTTGGGGAATTCCAGACTGCGCCCCAGCCCAAGAGGCTGGCGTCCGTCGTCACTATGACCCATGCTGGCCTTCGGAAGCACATTCCCTGGGACAGATGATCCAGTGGCAACCACCAAAGAAGAGAGTCTCTGGTCTCTAGATCCAGATTTATCAGCAGAGATAAATCCGCATAATCCCCATTCCACTGTCTGAGCATGCACAGTTGCAGTGGTCTAAGATGCAAGCGAGCAAACGGAACTGTGTCCATTGCCGCTACCATTAGTCCAATTACCGCCATACACTGAGCCACTGACGGCCGAGGAATGGAATGAAGTGCTCGGCAAGTGGATAAGATTTTTGATTTTCTGACCTCCGTCAGAAAATTTTTCATGTCTACCGAGTCTATCAGAGTTCCTAGGAATGGAATTCTTGTTAGAGGAACAAGTGAACTCTTTTTTATGTTCACCTTCCACCCGTGAGATCTTAGAAAAGCCAACACGATGTCCGTGTGAGATTTGGCTAAATGGTAAGTTGACGACTGAATCAAGATATCGTCCAGATAGGGCACCACTGCTATGTCCCGCGGCCTTAGAACCGCCAGAAGGGACCCTAGCACCTTTGTGAAAATTCTGGGAGCTGTGGCCAACCCGAAAGGAAGGGCCACAAACTGGTAATGTTTGTCCAGGAAGGCGAACATGAGGAACTGGTGATGATCTTTGTGTATAGGAATGTGAAGATATGCATCCTTTAAATCCACAGTGGTCATATATTGACCCTCCTGGATCATTGGTAAAATTGCCCGAATGGTCTCCATCTTGAAGGATGGGACTCTGAGAAATTTGTTTAGAATCTTGAGATCTAAAAAAATCGGTCTGAAGGTTCCCTCTTTTTTGGGAACCACAAACAGATCGGAGTAAAACCCCCTGCTCCTTTTCTACTTTTGGAACTGGGCAGATTACTCCCATGGTATATAGGTCTTCTACACAGCGTAAGAACGCGTCTCTTTTTGTCTGGTATACAGACAAACGTGAAAGATGAAATTTCCCCCTTGGGAGAGAATCTTTGAATTCTAGACGATACCCCGGGTCACGATTTCTAATGCCCAGGAATCCTGAACAACTCTTGCCCAAGCCTGAGCGAAGAGAGAAAGTCTGCCCCCTACTAGATCCGGTCCCAGATCGAGGGCTGCCCCTTCATACTGTCTTGGTAGCAGCAGCGGGCTTCTTGGCCTGTTTACCTTTATTCCAGGTCTGGTTAGGTCTCCAGACTGACTTGGATTGAGCAAATTTCCCCTCCTGCTTTGTGGCAGAGGAGGAAGTAGAGGGTCCACCTTTAAAGTTTCAAAAGAAACTAAATTATTTTGTTTGGCCCTCATTTTATTCGTCTTGTCCTGAGGAAGGGCATGACCTTTACTTCCAGTAATGTCGGAAATGATCTCCTTCAGTTCAGGCCCGAATAGGATCTTACCTTTGAAAGGAATAGCTAACAGCTTAGATTTTGATGACACATCAGCAGACCAGGACTTAAGCCATAACGCTCTACGCGCTAAAATGGCAAAGCCTGCATTCTTTGCCGCTAATTTAGCAATTTGAAAAGCGGCATCTGTAATAAAAGAATTAGCTAGCTTGAGAGCCTTAATTCTATCCAAAATATCATCTAATGGGGTCTCAACCTTAAGAGACTCCTCTAGAGCCTCAAACCAAAAAGCAGCTGCAGTAGTTACAGGAACAATGCACGCTATAGGTTGTAGAGGAAAACCCTGATGAATAAACAATTTCTTTAGAAGACCCTCTAATTTTTTATCCATAGGATCTTTGAAAGCACAACTGTCCTCAATAGGTATAGTTGTACGCTTAGCCAGGGTAGAAATAGCTCCCTCCACCTTAGGGACCGTCTGCCACGAATCCCGAATGGTGTCAGATATGGGAAACATTTTCTTAAAAGGAGGGGGAGAGAACGGAATGCCTGGTCTATCCCATTCCTTCGTAACAATGTCCGAAATCCTCTTAGGGACTGGAAAAACATTAGTGTAAGCAGGAACCTCTAGATATCTATCCATTTTACACAATTTCTCTGGAGGTATTACAATAGGGTCACAATCATTCAGAGTCGCCAAAACCTCCCTGAGTAACAAGCGGAGGTGTTCAAGCTTAAACTTAAAAGCCGTCATATCCGAGTCTGTTTGAGGGAACATCTTTCCTGAATCAGAAAGCTCTCCCTCAGACAGCAATTCCCCCACCCCCAAATCAGAACACTGTGAGGGTACATCGGAGATGGCCAATAAAGCATCAGAGGGCTCAGCATTTACTCTAATACCGGACCTACTGCGCTTACCCTGCAAACCCGGCAGTTTAGATAATACCTCTATAAGGGTAGTAGACATAACTGAGGCCATATCTTGCCGGGTGAAGGAATTAGACGCAATAGAAGTACTTGGCATCGCTTGGGCGGGCGTTAAAGGTTGTGACACTTGGGGAGAAGTAGATGGCATAACCTGATTCTCTGCTGACTGAGAATCATCCTGAGACATACTTTTATCAGCTAAAATATGTTCTTTGCAATGTAAGGCCCTTTCAGTACATGAGGGACACATTTTAAGTGGGGGTTCCACAATGGCTTCTAAACACATGGAACATTGACTTTCCTCAATGTCAGACATGTTAAAACAGGCTAGTAATGACCACAAACAGACTTGAAATACTTTATTTTGTGAAGAAAATAATCAAAAAACGGTACTGCGCCTTTAAGAGGAAAAAAAAGCATACAATCTTTCCAAAACTGCTTTAAAACGATAAAATTATCACAATTTTATGATAAATGCATCCCAACTTGTCAGCTAAGTTTGCCCCACAAGGAAAGAAATACTTAACCCTTACCAAAAAAACGTTGTGCTACAAAACGTTAAATTCAAACAAAAACACCCCCTGCACCTCGTCACAGCCCTGCTGTGGCGCCTACCTGCCCTCAGGAGTCTGTAAAATCAGATTAACCCCAAACGGTCTCTGAAAGGCCCACCGGAGTTGGAGCTTGCTGCTTGTCTGGGAAAAACAACTGCGCAACTGAGGCACGAAAATAGGCCCCGCCCATCTCACTTGATGTCTCGCAGCCTAAAATAACCGCATCAGAGCGGTCTAAAACCTAGCCATGTGGGTTCATATACCCATTAAGTGAAGCCATGTGTATCCTCCATTCTTAAATAAAGTAAAAACGTTTGCCATAAAAAACGTTATCTGTAACTCCAAACATAGAAATGTTTGCCCACAAACATCATATCATCAGTGTCAACCATTTTTTTATAGCCCAATATACAGGTCCAGTAATACCCCTCACTATACATTAGGATTACTGCTTACCCTTTCCCTCATGGGGATACTGTCAGCCAATTCTGAAATAACACCGTCTCTCCAGAAAAAAAATGACTGAACATACCTCAATGCTTGTAGCATGAAAAACGTTCCTCACACTGAAGTTTCTTAAGTACTCCTCAGCCATTCTGTGAGAACTACTCTGGATCTTAGTAACAACTGCTAAGATCATCAGTCTCCAGGCAGAAGTCTTCATCCATCTGCTGCCTGGGAGAAAATAGCACTCACCGGTACCATTTAGAATAAAAAAAAGTCTTACTTGAAGAAAATAAAAACTAACATTTTATCACCTCTTTCACTGTATCCTTCCTATTACTTAAGAGTAGGCAAAGAGAATGACTGGGGGTGGAGTCAAGGGAGGAGGTATATAGACCGCTCTGCTGTGGTGCTCTTTGCCACTTCCTGATAGCAGGAGGATAATATCCCACAAGTAAAGGATGAATCCGTGGACTTGTCGTATCTTATAGAAGAAATATGGATTTAGACACCATACCAGCAGACCAGGATTTAAGCCATAAGGCTCTCCTGGCAAGAACTGCCAAAAACATGCTTTTGACATTAATCTTCATAAAATCAAATACAGCATCACAAGTAAAAAATTGTCACTCCAACTAGGAGATTTGCACTAGCAGAGTCATCAGAATACTGCCCTGAAAGACTAGACAACCAGTAAGTAGAAGCAGCAGCTACAACAGCAATACAAATAGCTGGCCTGAGATTACAGTATAACCTGCACGTAAAAACGCCCTTCTATGAAAAGACTAAACTTTTTGCCTGAGGAGCTTTAAAAGATGTTCTGTCTTCCAAAGAAATAGTAATACGTTTAGCCAGAGTGAAAATGGTCCCAAAGTAACAAACAAACCTGCACAACGGAGCGCCCTTGGGGTAGTTAGATGATTCTTAAAAGGTGTGAGTTAGGCACAAAATAGAGAGAGGGTATAAAGTTAATTACCACAGTGGGATAACTATCTTTTATAGTAGATTCCAGACAGCAGCCATAGTTCCCTGTGTGTCTGCACACACACCCATGTTCACAGGAAATCCAGAGAGGGAACAAAAAAACAGCGCTCCAAGCCCAGAAAAAAGTTAAAAGTTCATCTTTATTCCAACATGATTAAAAACATGCAAAATATGTAAAAAGTGGTCAGCACAATTGTGCAAAATACAAGTAAAAGAACAGGTGCAAAAAACAGCAAACGTTTCGTGCTTCACGCACTTGATCACTGTGATATACTCCTTTTCCATACCAGAGGTTATGGAAAAGGAGTATATTGTAGATCCATAAAGGGAGGCAAAAGATAAGTCTCTGCAAACAATTATAGATGGTTTATGAAAAACTTCCCATGAGGTGAAAAACATAATTTATGCTTACCTGATAAATTCCTTTCTCCTGTAGTGTAGTCAGTCCACGGGTCATCATTACTTCTGGGATATTAACTCCTCCCCAACAGGAAGTGCAAGAGGATCACCCAAGCAGAGCTGCTATATAGCTCCTCCCCTCTACGTCACACCCAGTCATTCGACCGAGAACCAAACGAGAAAGGAGAAACTATAGGGTGCAGTGGTGACTGGAGTATAATTTAAAAATTTAGACCTGCCATAAAAAACAGGGCGGGCCGTGGACTGACTACACTACAGGAGAAAGGAATTTATCAGGTAAGCATAAATTATGTTTTCTCCTGTTAAGTGTAGTCAGTCCACGGGTCATCATTACTTCTGGGATACCAATACCAAAGCTAAAGTACACGGATGACGGGAGGGACAGGCAGGATCTTTATACGGAAGGGACCACTGCCTGAAGAACCTTTCTCCCAAAAACAGCCTCCGAAGAAGCAAAAGTGTCAAATTTGTAAAATTTGGAAAAAGTATGAAGAGAAGACCAAGTTGCAGCCTTGCAAATCTGTTCAACAGATGCCTCATTCTTAAAGGCCCAAGTGGAAGCCACAGCTCTAGTAGAATGAGCTGTAATTCTTTCAGGAGGCTGCTGTCCAGCAGTCTCATAGGCTAAACATATTATGCTACGAAGCCAAAAAGAGAGAGGTAGCAGAAGCTTTTTGACCTCTCCTCTGTCCAGAATAAACGACAAACAGGGAAGAAGTTTGGCGAAAATCTTTAGTTGTCTGTAAATAAAATTTCAGGGCACGAACTACATCCAGATTGTGTAGAAGTCGTTCCTTCTTTGAAGAAGGGTTAGGACACAATGATGGGACAACAATCTCCTGATTGATATTCCTATTAGTGACTACCTTAGGTAAGAACCCAGGTTTAGTACGCAGAACTACCGTGTCTGAAAGAAAAATCAGATAAGGAGAATCACAATGTAAGGCCGATAACTCAGAGACTCTTCGAGCCGAGGAAATAGCCATTAAAAACAGAACTTTCCAAGATAACAATTTAATATCAATGGAATGAAGGGGTTCAAACGAAACACCCTGTAAAACGTTAAGAACTAAATTTAAGCTCCATGGTGGAGCAACAGTTTTAAACACAGGCTTAATCCTGGCCAAAGCCTGGCAAAAAGCCTGAACGTCTGGAACTTCTGACAGACGTTTGTGTAAAAGAATGGACAGAGCTGAGATCTGTCCCTTTAAGGAACTAGCAGATAAACCCTTTTCTAAACCTTCTTGTAGAAAAGACAATATCCTAGGAATCCTAACCTTACTCCATGAGTAACTCTTGGATTCGCACCAATGTAAGTATTTACGCCATATTTTATGGTAAATCTTTCTGGTAACAGGTTTCCCAGCCTGTATTAAGGTATCAATTACTGACTCCGAAAATCCACGCTTTGATAAAATCAAGCGTTCAATTTCTAAGCAGTCAGCTTCAGAGAAATTAGATTTTGATGTTTGAAAGGACCCTGAATTAGAAGGTCCTGTCTCAGAGGCAGAGACCAAGGTGGACAGGATGACATGCACACTAGATCTGCATACCAGGTCCTGCGTGGCCACGCAGGCGCTATTAGAATCACCGATGCTCTCTCCTGTTTGATCCTGGCAATCAATCGAGGAAGCATCGGGAAGGGTGGAAACACATAGGCCATCCCGAAAGTCCAAGGTGCTGTCAAAGCATCTACCAGGACCGCTCCCGGGTCCCTGGACCTGGACCGGTAACAAGGAAGCTTGGCGTTCTGGCGAGACGCCATGAGATCTATCTCTGGTTTGCCCCAAAGTCGAAGTATTTGGGCAAAGACCTCCAGATGAAGTTCCCACTCCCCCGGATGAAAAGTCTGACGACTTAGGAAATCCGCCTCCCAGTTCTCCACTCCAGGAATGTGGATCGCCGACAGGTGGCAAGAGTGAAACTCTGCCCAGCGAATTATCTTTGATACTTCCATCATCGCTAGGGAGCTTCTTGTCCCTCCTTGATGGTTGATGTAAGCCACAGTCGTGATGTTGTCCGACTGAAACCTGATGAACCCCCGAGTTGTTAACTGAGGCCAAGCCAGAAGGGCATTGAGAACTGCTCTCAATTCCAGAATGTTTATTGGAAGGAGACTCTCCTCCTGAGTCCATGATCCCTGAGCCTTCAGGGAATTCCAGACAGCGCCCCAACCTAGTAGGCTGGCGTCTGTCGTTACAATTGTCCAATCTGGTCTGCTGAATGGCATCCCCCTGGACAGATGTGGCCGAGAAAGCCACCATAGAAGAGAATTTCTGGTCTCTTGATCCAGATTCAGAGTAGGGGACAAATCTGAGTAATCCCCATTCCACTGACTTAGCATGCACAATTGCAGCGGTCTGAGATGTAGGCGTGCAAAGGGTACTATGTCCATTGTCGCTACCATTAAGCCGATTACCTCCATGCATTGAGCCACTGACGGGTGTTGAATGGAATGAAGGACACGGCAAGCATTTTGAAGCTTTGTTAACCTGTCTTCTGTCAGGTAGATCTTCATTTCTACAGAATCTATAAGAGTCCCCAAGAAGGGAACTCTTGTGAGTGGAAAGAGAGAACTTTTCTCTTCGTTCACCTTCCACCCATGCGACCTTAGAAATGCCAGTACTAACTCTGTATGAGACTTGGCAGTTTGAAAGCTTGACGCTTGTATCAGAATGTCGTCTAGGTACGGAGCCACCGAAATTCCTCGCGGTCTTAGTACCGCCAGAAGAGCGCCCAGAACCTTTGTGAAGATTCTTGGAGCTGTAGCCAATCCGAATGGAAGAGCTACAAACTGGTAATGCCTGTCTAGGAAGGCAAACCTTAGATACCGGTAATGATCTTTGTGAATCGGTATGTGAAGGTAAGCGTCCTTTAAATCCACTGTGGTCATGTACTGACCCTTTTGGATCATGGGTAAGATTGTCCGAATAGTTTCCATTTTGAACGATGGAACTCTTAGGAATTTGTTTAGGATCTTTAAATCCAAGATTGGTCTGAAGGTTCCTTCTTTCTTGGGAACCACAAACAGATTTGAGTAAAACCCCTGTCCGTGCTCCGACCGCGGAACCGGGTGGATCACTCCCATTAGTAAAAGATCTTGTACACAGCGTAGAAACGCCTCTTTCTTTATTTGGTTTGTTGACAACCTTGAAAGATGAAATCTCCCTTTTGGGGGAGAGATTTTGAAGTCCAGAAGATATCCCTGAGATATGATCTCTAACGCCCAGGGATCCTGGACATCTCTTGCCCAAGCCTGGGCGAAGAGAGAAAGTCTGCCCCCCACTAGATCCGTTCCCGGATCGGGGGCCCTCAATTCATGCTGTCTTAGGGGCAGCAGCAGGTTTTCTGGCCTGCTTGCCCTTGTTCCAGGACTGGTTAAGTAACATCAGCTGACCAGGATTTTAGCCACAGTGCTCTACGTGCCTGAATGGCGAATCCGGAATTCTTAGCCGTAAGTTTAGTTAAATGTACTACGGCATCTGAAATAACATAATTTATGCTTACCTGATAAATTCCTTTCTTCTGTTGTGTGATCAGTCCACGGGTCATCATTACTTCTGGGATATAACTCCTCCCCAACAGGAAATGCAAGAGGATTCACCCAGCAGAGCTGCACATAGCTCCTCCCCTCTACGTCAGTCCCAGTCATTCGACCAAGAATCAACGAGAAAGGAGTAACCAAGGGTGAAGTGGTGACTGGAGTATAATTTAAAAAATATTTACCTGCCTTAAAACAGGGCGGGCCGTGGACTGATCACACAACAGAAGAAAGGAATTTATCAGGTAAGCATAAATTATGTTTTCTTCTGTTATGTGTGATCAGTCCACGGGTCATCATTACTTCTGGGATACCAATACCAAAGCAAAAGTACACGGATGACGGGAGGGATAGGCAGGCTCATTATACAGAAGGAACCACTGCCTGAAGAACCTTTCTCCCAAAAATAGCCTCCGAAGAAGCAAAAGTGTCAAATTTGTAAAATTTGGAAAAAGTATGAAGCGAAGACCAAGTTGCAGCCTTGCAAATCTGTTCAACAGAGGCCTCATTCTTAAAGGCCCAAGTGGAAGCCACAGCTCTAGTGGAGTGAGCTGTAATTCTTTCAGGAGGCTGCTGTCCAGCAGTCTCATAGGCTAAACGTATTATGCTACGAAGCCAAAAAGAGAGAGAGGTAGCAGAAGCTTTTTGACCTCTCCTCTGTCCAGAATAAACGACAAACAGGGAAGAAGTTTGGCGAAAATCTTTAGTTGCCTGCAAGTAGAACTTGAGGGCACGAACTACATCCAGATTGTGTAGAAGACGTTCCTTCTTTGAAGAAGGATTTGGACACAGGGATGGAACAACAATCTCTTGATTGATGTTCCTGTTAGTGACTACCTTAGGTAAGAACCCCGGTTTAGTACGCAGAACTACCTTGTCTGAGTGAAAAATCAGATAAGGGGAATCACAATGTAAGGCTGATAACTCAGAGACTCTTCGAGCCGAGGAAATAGCCATTAAAAACAGAACTTTCCAAGATAACAATTTTATATCAATGGAATGAAGGGGTTCAAACGGAACACCCTGTAAAACGTTAAGAACTAAGTTTAAACTCCATGGCGGAGCAACAGCCTTAAACACAGGCTTGATCCTAGCTAAAGCCTGACAAAAAGCCTGGACGTCTGGATTTTCTGACAGACGACTGTGTAACAAGATGGACAGAGCTGAAATCTGTCCCTTTAATGAGCTAGCTGATAAACCCTTTTCTAAACCTTCTTGTAGAAAAGACAATATCCTAGCGATCCTAACCTTACTCCAGGAGTAACCTTTGGATTCGCACCAGTATAGGTATTTCCGCCATATTTTATGGTAAATCCTTCTGGTAACAGGCTTCCTAGCCTGAATCAGGGTATCAATAACCGACTCAGAAAAACCACGTTTTGATAAAATCAAGCGTTCAATTTCCAAGCAGTCAGCTTCAGAGAAGTTAGATTTTGATGTTTGAATGGACCCTGTATCAGAAGGTCCTGTCTTAGAGGTAGAGACCAAGGCGGACAGGATGACATGTCCACTAGATCTGCATACCAAGTCCTGCGTGGCCATGCAGGTGCTATTAGAATTACTGATGCTCTCTCCTGTTTGATTTTGGCAATCAATCGAGGAAGCAGCGGGAAGGGTGGAAACACATAAGCCATCCCGAAGTTCCAAGGTGCTGTCAAAGCATCTATCAGAACTGCTTCCGGATCCCTGGATCTGGACCCGTAGCGAGGAAGTTTGGCGTTCTGGCGAGACGCCATGAGATCTATCTCTGGTTTGCCCCAACGTCGAAGTATTTGGGCAAAGACCTCCGGATGAAGTTCCCACTCCCCCGGATGAAAAGTCTGGCGACTCAAGAAATCCGCCTCCCAGTTCTCCACTCCCGGGATGTGGATTGCTGACAGGTGGCAAGAGTGAGACTCTGCCCAGCGAATTATCTTTGATACTTCCATCATTGCTAGGGAGCTTCTTGTCCCTCCCTGATGGTTGATGTAAGCTACAGTCGTGATGTTGTCCGACTGAAACCTGATGAACCCCCGAGTTGTTAACTGGGGCCAAGCCAGAAGGGCATTGAGAACCGCTCTCAATTCCAGAATGTTTATTGGCAGGAGACTCTCCTCCTGATTCCATAGTCCCTGAGCCTTCAGAGAATTCCAGACAGCGCCCCAACCTAGTAGGCTGGCGTCTGTTGTTACAATTGTCCAGTCTGGCCTGCTGAATGGCATCCCCCTGGACAGGTGTGGCCGATAAAGCCACCATAGAAGAGAATTTCTGGTCTCTTGATTTAGATTCAGAGTAGGGGACAAATCTGAGTAATCCCCATTCCACTGACTTAGCATGCATAATTGCAGCGGTCTGAGGTGTAGGCGTGCAAAAGGTACTATGTCCATTGCCGCTACCATTAAGCCGATCACCTCCATGCATTGAGCTACTGACGGGTGTTGAATGGAATGAAGGACACGGCATGCATTTTGAAGCTTTGTTAACCTGTCTTCTGTCAGGTAAATCTTCATTTCTACAGAATCTATAAGAGTCCCCAAGAATGGAACTCTTGTGAGAGGAAAGAGAGAACTCTTCTTTTCGTTCACTTTCCATCCATGCGACCTTAGAAATGCCAGAACTAACTCTGTATGAGACTTGGCAGTTTGAAAGCTTGAAGCTTGTATTAGAATGTCGTCTAGGTACGGAGCTACCGAAATCCCTCGCGGTCTTAGTACCGCCAGAAGGGCACCCAGAACCTTTGTGAAGATTCTTGGAGCCGTAGCCAATCCGAATGGAAGAGCTACAAACTGGTAGTGCCTGTCTAAGAAGGCAAACCTTAGATACCGGTGATGATCTTTGTGGATCGGAATGTGAAGGTAAGCATCCTTTAAATCCACAGTGGTCATGTACTGACCCTCTTGGATCATGGGTAAAATTGTCCGAATAGTTTCCATTTTGAACGATGGAACTCTTAGGAATTTGTTTAGAATCTTTAAATCTAAGATTGGCCTGAAAGTTCCCTCTTTTTTGGGAACCACAAACAGGTTTGAGTAGAACCCTTGTCCTTGTTCCGACCGCGGAACCGGATGGATCACTCCCATTAATAACAGATCTTGTACGCAGCGTAGAAACGCTTCTTTCTTTATCTGGTTTGTTGACAACCTTGACAGATGAAATCTCCCTCTTGGGGGAGATAATTTGAAGTCTAGAAGGTATCCCTGAGATATGATCTCTAGTGCCCAGGGATCCTGAACATCTCTTGCCCAGGCCTGGGCGAAGAGAGAGAGTCTGCCCCCCACTAGATCCGGTCCCGGATCGGGGGCTCTCGGTTCATGCTGTCTTTGGGGCAGCAGCAGGTTTCCTGGCCTGCTTGCTCTTGTTCCAGGCCTGGTTAGGCTTCCAGCCTTGCCTGTAACGAGCAACAGCTCCTTCCTGTTTTGGTGCAGTGGAGGTTGATGCTGCTCCTGTTTTGAAATTCCGAAAGGGACGAAAATTAGACTGTCTAGCCTTAGCTTTGGCTTTGTCTTGGGGTAGGGCGTGGCCCTTACCTCCTGTAATGTCAGCGATAATTTCTTTCAAACCGGGCCCAAATAAAGACTGCCCCTTGAAAGGTATATTAAGTAATTTGGACTTAGAAGTAACATCTGCTGACCAGGATTTTAGCCACAGCGCCCTACGTGCCTGTATGGCGAATCCTGAGTTCTTAGCCGTAAGTTTGGTTAAATGTACTACGGCCTCCGAAATGAAAGAATTAGCTAGTTTAAGGACTCTAAGCCTGTCCGTAATGTCGTCTAGCGTAGATGAACTAAGGTTCTCTTCCAGCGACTCAATCCAAAATGCTGCCGCAGCCGTAATCGGCGCGATACATGCAAGGGGTTGCAATATAAAACCTTGTTGAACAAACATTTTCTTAAGGTAACCCTCTAATTTTTTATCCATTGGATCTGAGAAAGCACAGCTATCCTCCACCGGGATAGTGGTACGCTTAGCTAAAGTAGAAACTGCTCCCTCCACCTTGGGGACCGTTTGCCATAAGTCCCGAGTGGTGGCGTCTATTGGAAACATCTTTCTAAATATTGGAGGGGGTGAGAACGGCACACCGGGTCTATCCCACTCCTTAGTAACAATTTCAGTTAGTCTCTTAGGTATAGGAAAAACTTCAGTACTCGCCGGTACCGCAAAGTATTTATCCAACCTGCACAGTTTCTCTGGTATTGCAACGGTGTTACAATCGTTGAGAGCTGCTAAGACCTCCCCTAGTAATACACGGAGGTTCTCCAATTTAAATTTAAAATTTGAAATATCTGAGTCCAATCTGTTTGGATCAGAACCGTCACCCACAGAATGAAGCTCTCCGTCCTCATGCTCTGCGAGCTGTGACGCCGTATCAGACATGGCCCTAGCATTGTCAGCACACTCTGTTCTCACCCCAGAGTGATCACGCTTGCCTCTTAGTTCTGGTAATTTAGACAAAACTTCAGTCATAACAGTAGCCATATCTTGTAATGTTATCTGTAATGGCCGCCCAGATGTACTAGGCGCCATAATATCACGCACCTCCCGGGCGGGAGATGCAGGTACTGCCGCGTGAGGCGAGTTAGTCGGCATAACTCTCCCCTCGCTGTTTGGTGAAATTTGTTCACATTGTACAGATTGACTTTTATTTAAAGTAGCATCAATACAGTTAGTACATAAATTTCTATTGGGCTCCACCTTGGCATTGGAACAAATGACACAGATATCTTCCTCTGAGTCAGACATGTTTAACACACTAGCAAAAAACTTACAACTTGGTTATAATCTTTTTTTTTTTTTTTTTTTTTTTTTTTTTTTTTTTTTTTTTTAGCAAAAACGTACTGTGCCTCAAAGAGGTACTAAACGATTAAATGACAGTTGAAATAATGAACTGAAAAACAGTTATAGCATCAAACTTTAAAACAACACAACTTTTAGCAAAGGTTTGTTCCCATTAGTAAAATAACAATAATTAAATTTGACATAAAAAATACAAAGCAACGTTTTTATTCACAGTCACTATAAGAATTCTCACAGCTCTGCTGAGAGAATTTACCTCCCTTCAAAGAAGTTTGAAGACCCCTGAGATCTGTCAGAGATGAACCGGATCATGCAGGAAATATAAAAGTAACTGACTGGAATTTTTTGATGCGTAGCAAAGAGCGCCAAAAACGGCCCCTCCCTCTCCCACACAGCAGTGAAGAGAAACGAAACTGTCACAAATAAAAGCAAAAAAGGCTGCCAAGTGGAAAATAATGCCCAAATATTTATTCACACAGTACCTCAGCAATGTAAACGATTCTACATTCCAGCAAAAACGTTTAACATGATAATAGTTATTAAAAGGATTAGTGACCTTTAACAGAGTAGTTCCGGTGAAATACCATCCCCAGAAAACTGAAGTGTATACATACATGTCATTTTAACGGTATGGCAGGATTTTCTCATCAATTCCATTCAGAAATAAAAACTGCTACATACCTCAATGCAGATTCATCTGCCCGCTGTCCCCTGATCTGAAGCCTTTACCTCCCTCAGATGGCCGAGAACAGCAATATGATCTTAACAACTCCGGTTAAAATCATAGTAAAAAACTCTGGCAGATTCTTCCTCAAACTCTGCCAGAGAAGTAATAACACGCTCCGGTGCTATTGTAAAATAACAAACTTTTGATTGAAGTCATAAAAACTAAGTATAATCACCATAGTCCTCTCACACATCCTATCTAGTCGTTGGGTGCAAGAGAATGACTGGGACTGACGTAGAGGGGAGGAGCTATGTGCAGCTCTGCTGGGTGAATCCTCTTGCATTTCCTGTTGGGGAGGAGTTATATCCCAGAAGTAATGATGACCCGTGGACTGATCACACATAACAGAAGAAAAATGAATTAGCTAGCTTAAGGGTTTTAAGCTTATTTGAAATCTCATCTATAGTTATTGAGTCAAGAGTCTCTTCCAGAGACTCGGACCAAAATGCGGCCGCAGCCGTGACAGACGCAATACATGCAAGGGGTTGCAATATAAAACCTTGTTGAACAAACATTTTCTTAAGGTAACCCTCTAATTTTTTATCCATTGGATCTGAAAAGGCACAGCTATCCTCCACCGGGATAGTGGTACGCTTAGCCAGAGTAGAAACCGCTCCCTCCACCTTAGGGACCATCTGCCATAAGTCCCGTGTGGTGGCGTCTATTGGAAACATTTTTCTAAATACAGGAGGGGGGGAAAAGGGTACACCGGGCCTATCCCACTCCTTAGTAATTATCTCTGTAAGCCTCTTAGGTATAGGAAATACGTCAGTACTCGCTGGTACTGCATAGTATCTATCCAGCCTACATAATTTCTCTGGGATTGCAACGGTGTTACAATCATTCAGAGCCGCTAATACCTCCCCTAGCAGTACACGGAGGTTTTCTAGTTTAAACTTAAAATTTGAAATGTCTGAATCCACTCTATTTGGATCAGATCCGTCACCTGCAGATTGAAGCTCTCCGTCCTCATGTTCTGCAAATTGTGACGCAGTATCTGACATGGCCCTATTATTATCAGCGCACTCTGTTCTCACCCCAGAGTGATCTCGCTTACCTCTAAGTTCTGGTAATTTAGACAAAACTTCAGTCATAACATTAGTCATGTCCTGTAGTGTGATTTGTAATGGCCGCCCTGAAGTACTCTGCGTTACAATATCACGCACCTCCCGAGCGGGAGATGCAGGTACTGACACGTGAGGCAAGTTAGTCGGCATAACTTCCCCCTCGTTGTTTGGTGAATGATGTTCAATTTGTACAGATTGACTTTTATTTAAAGTAGCATCAATGCAATTAGTACATAAATTTCTATTGGGCTCCACCTTGGCTTTTGCACATATAGCACAGAGATATTCCTCTGAGTCAGACATGTTTAACAAACTAGCAATTAAACTAGCAAGCTTGGAAATACTTTTCAACTCAATTTACAAGTAATATGAAAAACGCACTGTGCCTTTAAGAAGCACAGAAAAAAACTATGACAGTTGAATAACAATGAACCGGAGAAATTATAAAAACCAAATTTTTCCCGGTAAAGGCATAAATTTAGCAAAAGATTGCCCCCATTAGCAATGGATAACTAACCCTTAATAGCAGAAAAAAATGTACAAAATATAAACGTTTTTTATCACAGTCAAAGCACAATCTCACAGGTCTGCTGTGAGTGATTACCTCCCTCAAAATAATTTTTGAAGATCCTTGAGCTCTATAGAGACGATCCGGATCATGCAGGGAGAGAAACAGACTTGTGACTGAATTTCTGATGCGTAGCAAAAGCGCCAAAATAGGCCCCTCCCCCTCAAACACAGCAGTGAGGGAAGTTGAGTAAACTGTCTTAAATTAAAATAAACGACAGCCAAGTGGAAAAACAGTGCCCAAAACAATTTTTCACCCAGTACCTCAGATAATTAAACGATTTAACATGCCAGCAAAACGTTTAAAATCAAATAATATGAAATGTCATTAAACAGCCTGCTGCTAGTCGTTCCCACTGCAAGTTAGGCAAAAGATATATGCATATAGTATTATCCCAGTGAAGTGCCATTCCCCAGAATACTGAAGTGTAAACATATATACATAACAGCCTGATACCAGTTGCTACTACTGCATTTAAGGCTGAACTTACATTATATCGGTATTGGCAGTATTTTCTTAGTCAATTCCATTCCTCAGAAAATAATATACTGCAACATACCTCTTTGCAGGTGAACCTGCCCGCTGTCCCCTGATCTGAAGTTTTACCTCACTCCTCAGAATGGCCGAGAACAGCAAAATGAATCTTAGCTACGCCGGCTAAAATCATCCAAAAACTCAGGTAGATTCTTCTTCAAATTCTACCTGAGAAGGAACAACACACTCCGGTGCGGTTTTAAAATAACAAACTTTTGATTGAAGATATAAAAACTAAGTATAATCACCACAGTCCTCTCACACATCCTATCTATTAGTTGGGTGCAAGAGAATGACTGGGTGTGACGTAGAGGGGAGGAGCTATATAGCAGCTCTGCTTGGGTGATCCTCTTGCACTTCCTGTTGGGGAGGAGTTAATATCCCAGAAGTAATGATGACCCGTGGACTGACTACACTTAACAGGAGAAAAAGAATCACAAACCATAACCCCATATACATCTCTCTGAGTGGAAACCAGGCCTCAATATAGACTGAAAACCCCTCTCTCTGAACAATCAAATGCACATCTTCATTCTTCAGCCACCAGTGTAAATTTAAATCAGGAGCAACCATTTTTTGAATAGAACACGAGGAGAAAGATTATTCTAAACTTAAAACACAACTTTTAAACCTGATAAAAAGTATGTATATTGCAGTTTGCAACAATTGTAAATATTTAATCTCTTTCAGAGAAATTATAATTCATTAACACTTTACAATTTGACTGCAAATATAGAATGCAATCTTAAATCATAAGTCCAGCTTCCTACTAGAGAAAACAATATGACCAAAACATTAAGCAAGCAATTGGAAGGTGTTAAATAAATAAAAAACATTACAAAAAACAAAACAAAAAGCCTTTATTTTAATATCTGAAAACCAAGCACAGTGTAAAATAAGCTTACCCTTGACCAGTTTTAGAGTAAAGACCCAGTAGTATAACATAAAATGAGACATAAACGTGTGCATACGAACAAAATCTACTGTACAGTAAATGTGAATAGGTCCTGTGAGGAATGTGTATGATGCTTCTAGTGCAGTTTGGATGAAAGGACAGCAAAAGTACTGAGAGATGTAAACTATTTTCCCCATAGTAAAACATAAACATCTGCATTTTAATCTATTATTCAACTGCAAATGTCTCCTAATGGACATATTTCTAACAATTTATTATGAAATATGTTTATATGCTATCAGCTCTTTATTCTCCTGTGGTTTCAACTGCTCATCTTGGTTATGTAAAATAAATTTGAGTCTTTGCCATTTTCCTCCTCTGTTAAAAGGGACATTGTATACTAGATTTTTCTTTGCATAAATGTTTTGTAGATGTTCCATTTATATAGCCTATCTGGGAGTGTATTTGTAACAACATTGTACTGACTCTTCAGACTCTTAACCATGCCCCAAAGTGTCAGATGTAGACCCAGGTCTACAGATCCCTGCTGCTCCTGATTGTCTAAAGCAAGGGTCTCAAAGTACAGGCCGGCGGGCCATTTCCGACCCACAAATGCGGCCCTCCACTGACACCCCATAACTCAAAACTGTGGGCTGATTAATTGAATGCCAGGGGCGGAAGGAGCTGCAGCTCCAGAGTCCAGGCCCAAGCCCCTAGATAAACCCCTGAATGTTCAGCATATGAAAATTGGCGCCAAGTACAGCTGCCTTATAGTGAGGTTTTTTTGTGTATGGAAAAAAAAAAAAATTGAAGAGAGGGGCTGTATAGCTTTCTTAGTTGTTTAAAATATTGTGCATTGCCATAATGTGTGCATGTGTCTGTGTGTGTGGGGGGGCTGTGTGTGTGGGGGGGGGGCTGTGTGTGTGTGGGGGGGCCTGGTATGTGTGTGGGTGTGTAATGATATGTATATAGTTCAATTTAGAAATTTTGGAAATGGCCCCAATGGGAGAAGAAAACGTAATCAGTGGCCCCAAGGTGATTTTAGTTTGAGACCCCTGGTCTAAAGGGTTTAATCATATGTAGGGAAGGAGGAAGTGTTTGCTCTTCCTGATTTCCAAACCCCTTTCCCCTCTGGGTGTCCCACTCTAACCACATCAACATTGTTAAACTGGGAGCTTCTAAGTACGTTTTATACTGGATTTTTAGATCAGTATCTGTGCATATTCTTCTTTATAGTAGTGCCTATCACATGCAGTTATATGAAAATTGGTGTACACTGTCACTTTAATAAAGTAGACCCTTATAAAAATTGATGTAATAAGTTTTTCAATTCACATTTTTTACGCAATATTTATTTTTAATGGCACAACAAAAATCTGACCGATAGACACACAAAATTTGAAAATTACCACTGACAGTAGTCAAAACAATCTTTTGGGGGTAAATTTATACAAAAAACATAATTTATGCTTACCTGATAAATTTATTTCTCTTGTAGTGTATCCAGTCCACGGATCATCCATTACTTATGGAATATATTCTCCTTCCCAACAGGAAGTTGCAAGAGTCCACCCACAGCAAAGCTGCTATATAGCTCCTCCCCTAACTGCCATATTCAGTCATTCGACCGAAAACATGCAGAGAAAGGAAAAACCATAGGGTGCAGTGGTGACTGTAGTTCAAATGAAAAAATTACCTGCCTTAAAGTGACAGGGCGGGCCGTGGACTGGATACACTACAAGAGAAATAAATTTATCAGGTAAGCATAAATTATGTTTTCTCTTGTTAAGTGTATCCAGTCCACGGATCATCCATTACTTATGGAATACCAATACCAAAGCTAAAGTACACGGATGATGGGAGGGACAAGTCAGGTACTTAAACGGAAGTTACCACTGCCTGTAAAAAAAAAACTCTCTCCCAAAAATAGCCTCCAAAGAAGCAAGGTATCAAATTTGTTAAATTTGAAAAAGTATGAAGCGCAGACCAACAGGCCCATTTATCAAAGGGCTTGCGGACCTGATCCGACACTGCGGATCAGGTCCGCAAGACCTCGCTAAATGCGGAGAGCAATACGCTCTCCGCATTTAACATTGCACCAGCAGCTCACAAGAGCTGCTGGTGCAACGCCGCCCCCTGCTGACTCGCGGCCAATCGGCAGCCAGCAGGGAGCTGTCAATCAACCCGATCGTATTCGATCGGGTTGATGTCTGGCGATTCCTGTCCGCCTGTTCAGAGCAGGCGGACAGGGTTATGAAGCAGCGGTCTTTAGACCGCTGCTTCATAACTTGTGTTTCTGGCGAGTCTGAAGACTCGCCAGAAACACGGCCCTTCAAGCTCCGTACGGAGCTTGATAAATGGGCCTGCAAGACTCCGTCTCGTAAATCTGTTCAACAGAAGCCACATTTAAAAAAGGCCCAAGTGAAAATTACAGCTCTAGTAGAATGAGCTGCAATCCCTTCAGGAGGCTGCTGTCCAGCAGTCTCATAAGTTAAATGAATTATGCTTTTTAACCAAAAAGACAGAGAGGCTGCTGAAGTCTTTTGACCTCTCCTCTGTCCAGAATAGACAACAAACAAGGTGAACGTTTGATGAAAACTGTAGTAACTTGTAAGTAAAACTTTAAAGCACAAACCACGTCCAATATTGTGTAATAGACGTTCCTTCTTTGAGGAAGGATTAGGATGCAAGCATGGAACAACTATCTCTTGAGTGATGTTCTTGTTAGAAACCACCTTAGGAAAAAACCCAGGTTGGTACGCAGGACTACCTTATCCGTACGAAGGACCAGATAAGGAGAATCACATTGTAACACAGATAACTTGGAGACTCTACGAGTCGAGGAAATAGCTACCCAAAAGGAACTTTCCAAGATAAAGATTGATATCTATGGAACAAAAAAGGTTCAAACGTAACTTCTTGAAGAGCCTTAAGAACCAGGTTTAAGCTCCATGGTGGAGCAACAGTTTTAAACACAGGCTTGGATCTAACCAAAGCCTGACCAAATGCCTGAACGTCTAGAATACCTGCCAGACGCTGGTGCAAAAAAATAGAGAGTGTAAAAATCTGTCCCCTTTAAGGAATTAGCTGACAACCCTTTTCTCAAAAACATCTTGGAGAAAAGATAATATCCTGGGAATCCAGGCTTTACTCCATGAGTAACCCTTGGATTCATAACAATCAGATATTTACACCATATCTATGTTCAATTTTCCTAGAGACAGGCTTTCATGTCTGTATTTAAGGTATCAATGACTGACTCGGAGAAGCCATGCTCTGATAACATCAAGCGTTCAGTCTCCAGGCAGTCCATCTCAGATTGATTCTATTTAGATGGTTGAAAGGACCCTGAGGTAGAGGGACCTGTCTCAGAAGCAGAGACCGTGATGGAAAGGATGACATGTCCACCAGATCTGCATACCATGTCCTGCGTGGCTACGCAGGCGCTGTCAAAAACACCAAAGCCCTCTCCTGCTTGGTCTTGACCTCCGGAGGAAATCCCACTCCCCCGGAAGAAAAGTCTGACGACTTAGAAAATCCACCTCCCAGTTCTCAACACCTGGGATATGGATAGCTGATAGACAAGAGTGAGTCTCTGTCCAGTGAATTATTGTAAGACTTCTAACATCACTAGGGAACTTCTGTTCCCCCTTGATGGCTGATGTAAGCCACAGTCGTGTATATTGTCCGACTGAGTATGATGTACCTCAGAGTTGCTAACTGAGGCCAAGTCTGAAGAGCATGGAATATCACTCCCAGAATAGTTATTAGAAGGAGGGTCTCCTCCTAAGTCCACTATCCCTGAGCCTTCAGGGAGTTCCAGACTGCATCCCAACCTAAAAGGCTGGCATCCATTGTAACAATTGTCCCATCTGACCTGCGGAAGGTCATACCCTTGGACAGATGGACCCGACAGTCACCAGAGAAGAGAATCTCCGGTCTCTTGGTCCACGTTCGACAGGGGGACAAATCTGTGTAATCCCCGTTCCTCTGACTGAGCATGCATAGTTGCAGCGGTCTGAAATGTAGACGTGCAAACGGTACTATGTCCCTTGCCGCTACCTATTAAGCCGATTTCATTCATGTACTGAGCCACCGAAGGGCGCGGATGGGATGAAAAACACGGCAGAAATTTAGAAACTTTGACAACCTGGACTCAGTCAGGTAAATTTTCATTTCTACAGAATCTATCAGAGTCCCTAGGAGGGAAACCCTTGAGATTGGGGATAGAGAACTCTTTCCTTGTTCACTTTCCACCCATGTGATCTCAGAAATGCCAGTACTACGTCCGTATGAGACTTGGCAATTTGGATGTTTGACGCCTGTATCAGGATGTCGTCTAACTAAGGGGCCACTTCTATGCCCCGCGGCCTAAGGACCACCAAAGCGACCCCAGAACCTCCATAAAGATTCTTGGGGCTGTAGATATCCCAAAGGAAAGAGCTACAAACTGGTAATGCCTGTCTAGAAAGGCAAACCTGAAAAACGAATGTGATCTTTATGCATCACAATGAGAGGATAAGCATCCTTCAAATCCATTGTAGTCCTCTATTGACTCTCCTGGATCATAGTTAAGATGGTACGAATAGTTTCCATCTTAAATGACGGAATTCTGAGGAATTTGTTTAAGATCTTTAGATCCAAAATAGGTCTGAAGGTTCCCTCACCTTGGGAACCACAAACAGATTTGAGTAAAAACTCTGTCCCTGTTCCTCTCTTGGAACTGGATGGATCTCGTACACAATGTAAGAATGCCTCCTTCTTTATCTGGTTTGCAGATAATTGTGAAAGGCGAAATCTCCCCTTTTTTGGGGGGGGGGAATCTTTGAAATCCAGAAGATATCTCTGGGATATAAATTCCAATGCCTAGGGATCCTGGGCATCTCTTGCCCACGCCCGGGCGAAGAATGAAAGTCTGCCCCCTATAGGATCCGTTACCGGATAGGGGTCCGTTCCTTCATGCTGCCTTAGAGGCAGCAGCAGGCTCCTTGGCCTGCTTATCTTTGTTCCAGGTCCAATTGTCTCCAGATCACCTTGGACTGAGCAAAAATTCCCTCTTGTTTTGCCTTAGAGGAAGTGGATGCCACACCTGCCCTGAAGTTTTAAAAGGCACGAAAATTAGACCTTTTTTGGCCCTTGATTCCTATCCTGAGGAAGGGCATGACCTTTTCCTCCAGTGATATAAGCAATAATCTCCTTCAAACCAGGCCTGAATAGGGTCTGCCCCTTGAAGGGAAGTTAAGTAGCTTATTTATTAAAGTCACGACAGCTGACCATGATATAAGCCATAGCGCTTTGCGCGCCAGTATAGTAAAAAACAGAATTCTTAGCCGTTAGTCTAGTCAAATGAACAAAGGCATCAGAAAACAAAGGAATTGGCTAGCATAAGCTTGTCAAATATATTCATCCAATGGAGTCGCTAACTGTAAAGCCTCATCAAGAGACTCAACCCAGAACGCCGCAGCAGCAGTGACAGAAGCAATGTATGCAAGGGGCTGCAGGATAAAACCCTGTTGAATAAACATTTTTTATCCATTGGATCTAAAAAGCACAACTGTCCTCGCCAGAGGTAGTGGTACGCTTAGCTAGAGTAGAAACTCTTCTCTCCACCTTAGGAACTGTCTGCCAGAAGTCCCGTGTGGTGGTAACTATTAGAAAACATTCTTCTAAAAAATAGGAGGGGAAGAGAACGGCACACCTGGTCTATCCCATTCCTTATTAAAAAAAAAATTAGTAAACCTCTTTAGGTATTGGAAAAACATCAGTACACACCGGCACTGCATATTATTTATCCAGTCTACACAATTTCTCTGGCCCTGCGATTGTACACATTCATTCAGAGCAGCCAATGCCTCCCTGAGCAACAAGTGGAGGTTCTCAAGCATAAATTTTAAATGTAGAAATATCAGAATCAGGTTAAATCATCTTCCCTGAGTCAAAAAAATCACCCACAGACTAAGCATATTGTGAGGTAGTATCATACATGGTTCTTAAAGCGTCTGTATGCTCTGTATCTACCCCCAGAGCTATCTGCTTTCCTTTAATTTCAGGTAGTCTGACTAATACTGCTGCCAGAGTATTATTCACCACCTTTGCCATGTCTTGTAAAATAAACGCTATGGATGCCCTTGATGTACTTGGCGCCATTTGAGCGTGAGTCCCTGAAGCGGGAGTCGAAGGGTCTGACACGTGGGGAGAGTTAATCGGCATAACTTTCCCCTCGACAGAATCCTCTGGTGATGTTTTTAAAGACAAAAAATGATCTTTATTGTTTAACATGAAATCAGTACATCTGGTACACATTCTAAGATGGGGTTCCACCATGGCCTTAAAACATAATGAACACAGAGCTTCCTCTATGTCAGACATGTTAGAACAGACTAATAATGAGACTAATAAGCTTGGAAAACACTTTAAATCAAGTTAACAAGCAAATATATAAAACGTTACTGTGCCTTTAAGAGAAACAAATTTTGTCAAATTTTGAAAAACAGTGAAAAAAGGCAGTAAAACAAACAAAATTTTTACAGTACATGTAATAAGGTAACAGAGCATTGCACCCACTTGCAAATGGATGATTAACCCCTTAATGCAAAAAACAGATAAAAAAAACGACATAGACGTTTTTAAAAACAGACACAACAAAACTGCCACAGCAGAGCTGTGGATTACCTTCCCTATAAACGATTTTGGAAGTCTTTTTAGCCCTTTAGAAATGTCCTGTAGTATTCATGGGACTGCTGAGGGAATCTGGATAATTCATTTTGTAATTTTAACTGCGCAAAAAAGCGCTAAATTAGGCCCCTCCCACTCATATTACAACAGTGGGAAGCTTCAGTTAACTGTTTCTATGCAAAATTTAAGCCAGCCATGTGGAAAAAACTTAGGCCCCAATAAGTTTTATCACCAAACATATGTTAAAAAACGATTAAACATGCCAGCAAACGTTTTAAAACACATTTTTACAAGAGTATGTATCTCTATTAATAAGCCTGATACCAGTCGCTTTTACTGCATTTAAGGCTATACCAACATTACAGTGTTATCACCAATGTACGTTAAAAAATGATTAAACATGCCAGCAAACATTTTAAAACACATTTTTATAAGAGTATGTATCTCTATTAATAAGCCTGATACCAGTCGCTATCGCTGCATTTAAGGCTTTACTTACATTACTTCAGTATCAGCAGTATTTTCTTAGTCAATTCCATTCCTAGAAAAATATTTTACTGCACATACCTTATCTGCAGGAAAACCTGCACGCCATTCCCCCTCTGAAGTACCTCACTCCTCAGAATGTGTGAGAACAGCAAATGGATCTCAGTTACGTCTGCTAAGATCATAGAAAAAATGCAGGCAGATTCTTCTTCCAAATACTGCCTGAGATAAACAGCACACTCCGGTGCCATTTAAAAATAACAAACTTTTGATTGAAGAATAAACTAAGTATAAATCACCACAGACTCTCACGACCTCCTATCTATGTTGAGGCTTGCAAGAGAATGACTGAATATGGCAGTTAGGGGAAGAGCTATATAGCAGCTTTGCTGTGGGTGGACTCTTGCAACTTCCTGTTGGGAAGGAGAATATATTCCATAAGTAATGGATGATCCGTGGACTGGATACACTTAACAAGAGAAAAAGATTTGCTAGAGCTACCGCAAGATTAAGCAATATACTGATTGTGCAACCTTTATAAATCACACCTATGTCAGTTTGTCAATGAAAAGCTTATGACCCAAACCTCCAGAAAGACGTGCACTTTTTGAATGGAAACAAAAAGACTTTCTGGGGCATATGTAAATAAGCTGCAAGTGCATAGTGTAACCACATTCAAGCACCATTCTTGCTCAGAGCGCCAGCAGTGGTGTATATTGTGTGATTACTCTGTGTCATACCCGTTACCACAAAAGATGTGCAAGAGAAAATTTGGCATTTTGTAGTGAAACGAACGCTGAAAAAGGCTGCGGTCAGAAGCGTTTAGCTAATTTCAGTACTGTATTTGTTAGAGTAAAAGTGCAACAAATATCTGTATTTGCTCAGATAGTTGTATGGCACTAACAAATCTGACACGAAAATTACCCTAATCTTGCAGACTGAGGCCATTTTCAGCATTGGTTTAAGAAAAGAATGATGAATTATGAATGTATGCACATCGCTGGTTACCACCAGCCTCTGAGAATGCCTAGTGTTTGGAAGTGGGTGCATTAAAGGGATACTAAACCCCTTTTTTTTTTTTATTAATGATTCAGATAGATCATGCAATTTTAAACAACTTTCTAATTTACTACTATTAACAATTTTTCTTAGTTCTCTTGCTATCTTTATTTGAATAAGCAGTAATGCAAGGTTAGGAGCCGGCCCATTTTTGGTTCAGACCTGGGTAGCACTTGCTGATTGGTTTGCTAAATTTAGCCGCAAATCAGCAAGCACTACCCAGGTACTGAACCAAAAATGGGCTGGCTCTTAAGCTTACATTCATGCTTTTTCAAATCAAGATATTATGATAACTAAGAAAAATTCATAATAGGAGTAAATTAGAAAGTTGCTTAAAATTGCATGCTCTCTCCGAATTTGAGTTTAGTATCCCTTTAAACATGCAAGGCGCATGGCCAGATACCCTAAAGCAGCAATACATATTGTGAATACAAATATAATGTAATAATGCTTTAATTCAAAATTGAAATAAACTAATGAACATTTTAATTTTGACTACAGAATTTTATGACCCTATACAAATAAATGACAATCACCTTTTAAAGAAAATATCTTAAAATGTACCACTTAAAAAGTATCCACCGCAGAGCTTCTCAAACATTCCAAAGGCTTGACGTTAAATTATTTTTTATATTTACTGGCTAATAATATAACCAATGTTCTAGTCCAGAACCTCATATATTTTACTTGTAAATTTCATATCCAATTAAACTTTTTATCTTTAAGTGGATTTCTGTACAACAGCCCCATGCGAACGAGAATATAATATAGCGTTTACAAGACAGCTGACTGCATGATTAAGGATAAACAAACACTTCTTATGGGGTTGCATACATTTCCTGAGAGCAGAATTTTCAAAACAAACATGTGGACGTGTAAGGACTAATAGAAAGGCATGCGTGGCAATAGGGCTATGGAATTAAACATAAAACAGAATGTATACATTCTAGAGAAGCAAAATGTATAATGGGTGGATTCCCTTTTTGTCCCTTGCTTCCATTGGAAAGCTGTCAAGAGCTGAGTTCTAATAGGGTTTCACTGCATCCTACCAGCGTGAGGGATTATAAAGAATGTATGTAGAGGTGTAAAGAAGGCTTCAGTCTTACAAAGCATCCTTTAGTATGAAAGGTTAACTTACTGCAATAAACCACTATCTTATATCTGAAAGGCCTCTCTTTGGATAGCTAATTTAAATAAATATCAATTCTGGAAATTAAACTAAATTATCTGATGCATAAAATTACCTCAAGCATAACCAATGTACAAGTGAAAGATGCTGATTTCACGCAACCTCAATGAAGGCAATTTCATCTATCAAGCTGCAATGTAAAGCGATTACTAATTTTAAAATGTAGAAATGAAAAGCAATATGACTTTCATATGAAGGACAAACCTTAATAAAACCCAGCATAAAACAACGAGTATGCCATCCCAACTACTAGAGATGGTATGAACATACCACTTTATGCAGTTTAAAAATAAATCTTTAGTTTTAATCTAGACATTTGGAAAAGCAGAACCATAGCATAGTTCTAAGTTCTCATTCAGAATTATAAAATAAAAACCAAACTGCTCGATGAATGAATATTTTTTTTCGATTCAAAACACTAATTTACCCCCTTAAAGTGCTATAAAACATGTTGAGATCTGTGCATATCCTAAAAGGGCTAATTAAGTAAAAATAGTTTGCATAAAAAAAATGTTTAAAAATTGCTGGCAAGTATTTTAAAATAATTTTCAAAAATAAGCAAAATTAGTTATATAGCCATACTGTCTGGAGTAGTCTAATCCACCCCCCCTTTTTAGTGTTTAGCATCAGAAACACAGGCATTGTATTTCACAGCTGCTTTTTTGCTTCTAGGCATGCTCCAGCAGATGAGTGTTAAAGTCTTGTATTCCACCAAATCAAAGATGGATATAGATGAAGCCATAGAAGGAATTGTTAGAGTAGTACAATTCGGAAACTTAAAAGAAACATAAATTATGCTTACCTGATAATTTCATTTTCTTCCTAAGGAAAGAGTCCACAGCCACATTCATTACTTGTGGGAAAAAAGAACCTGGCCACCAGGAGGAGGCAAAAAACACACCAGCCAAAGGCTCAAAACACTCCACCCACTTCCCCTATCCCCCAGTCATTCTGCAGAGGAACAAGGATCAGTGGAAGAAATATCAAGGTGAAAGGGTGCCAGAAGACTATACACGAAAAACGGCTCAAAAAAACGGGTGGTGGGCTGTGGACTCTTTCCCACGGAATGAAATTATCAGGTAAGCATAATTTATGTTTTTCTTCCTAATGGGAAAGAGTCCACAGCCGCATTCATTACTTGTGGGAAAATTATACCCAAGCCAGAGGACACTGAATGCCAAGAATGGGAGGGTAAGAGGTAGCCCAATCCGAGGGCACCAGGACTGAACCACATCCAATAAATAAAAAAGTCCAGCTTCATCCAAAAGTAGGGAGCAAAAATACGAAAAAAAAGGGCCCCAAGGACACAAATGACAGTCCCAAGCCTGGGTAAAAACCACAAGCAATATCACAGAGCCAAAAGGACTCAAAGCGCACTATCGCCCAAAGACAGATCCCATACACACGCCCCCATAAGGGAACCCTGACCAACAACTCCCCAAAGGAAGAAGCAAGGTAGAGGGATAAATAACCAGAACCCTGTCTTCCAAAAAGACAGAGCAAACTAGCTCGGGAGACTCCAGGAAGCCTCACTAGATGCCAAAAAAAGGGCATCATCAGCCAAACGTGACCAAGTCGGAGACCGAAAAAGAAAACCGCACAAACGACTAAGTAGCACGCTATAGTGCAGCCGCAGATAAAGGAAAACCTTGTCCAGCTCCCCAGCTGGAGGGAACCAAGGAGTTCGCCTTAAACCAGAAAAGAGACTGAGGCGCCTCTCTACGAGAACCCCGCAGTTCAGGAGAAAAGCAACCAGCAAAAACCAAGTTCCTAGACAAAATACCCCTCCATGGAAAATTCCGAGATCCAAACACCCCCCCCCCCCCCCCCGAGAGCTCAGAGAGCACCTCAACAGGGACCCACTGCATCCAAAAGAAACAGAGACAGCTGAAAAGGCAAAAGATGACAAGAACCACAGCTTAGGATCCCTGAGATAAACAGGGACGATCTCAACTACCGCAGAACCGTCGCAACGAGGACCGCCCATACACAGAAAGACCAACCTGTCAACAACAATGAAAAGTCCAGGGACAGAGTCCCCCCCCCCTCCCCCTTGAACGAGAGGGAGGAAACACCACCAGCCACCTTGAAAGAGTGTGACCAGAAACACTGGCAGAGTCCCACCAGAACCAGAGGAACACCAAACCCAGAAGTCCATTCCCAAGGGCATTTCCATCCTTGAACCAGGGACAAATACGAACACACCCCCAGAGACAAAAGTGGGACAAGGGAAGACGGAGGACAAGGGAAACCTTGCCCCCCCCCCAGACACAAAACTCAACACAGGAGTCAAAACGAACCCAAAATGACCCAGCCCCCAAAGGAGCAAAAACTACCCAAGTTAGCAATCTCGGGGCCCAACAACAGATACTGGTGTGGAAGATATGAGGACAAAGTGACCCTTACCAAGGCACTACACAGGAATGCTGATGCAAGGTCAGAGCACCAGAACAGAAGAACCCAAAGGAAGTCCAGAACACATTCCCCTCACAGAAAACAAAGGCCCAGAGCAACTATAAGAAGGGGACCAGGCTCTCTAAAGAGAGAAAAAGAAGAACCCCTTCCAGACGCAACCCGAATACAAGAGGGAAAAACCAGGACAAGCATAGGCAGAGCTATACCAACACCACCCGAATCCCAGCCCAATAGACCTGAAGAAGAGGACCCCGACCAAAATTCCGGTCAGACACTCCTCAACTGAAGGAACCTGAAAAAAAGGGAACTCTAGCAAAACCCTAAGAAAAGGACCGTGAAAAAAACGCAGAACTGATCTCAAGGCGATAGAACCCATGACACAGATCTAAACTCCGCGACATTCAGAAACTAGGGTCCCACGTCGGCGCCCGACCCTAAGAGGGTGGATAAAATTCTGGAAAAAAACAGAACCAGAACCGAAACAAGGAGACCCCAATAAAACCGGGTTCCAGCTAGAAGAGACCTTCAGCAGCGAAGGCGGCGAACCAGACCCCCGTGTGACATGTCACAGGCTAGCCACTTCACAGCACCGCTGCTGGGTCACAGAGAATGCAGGCATGATCCCACATACCAATCAAGCACTCCACCACTAATCCACGAAGAGTATTCAGCAGAACGAAATGAGGTCCAGAGACCCTAGGAGTCTAAACCACCCAAAGGGTAGCAAGAAGAGCAAGGCACAAAAACTGCCCTAGTGGAGAAGGCCCTGCCCCTGAAAGGAGAGCCAGAGCGGCGATGCGGCGGAAGCCACCGACCAAGCCCCGGTAATAGAGTGGCACGCCCAATCTCTCCCGAGATGGCGGACCAGAAGGTCCAGATGTAGATGTATAGTGTAGTTTGTGAAAACAAAACACTCAAGGCACCGCCAGGCGCAACATGAGTCACTGACAACTCAAAGTGCACACAAATTCCGGATCCAACAGTACGCGAACAACTTCCAAAGAAGTAATAAAAAGCAACTCCATCCCAGAAATTCTTGAAGGAATAATGAAATAAAAAAATATCCTAACCGGACGAAAGAAAATAAGGCAGCCCGAAGGCATCCGCCAAAAAAACTCTGCGAAAGGACACAAGCGACCGACAGGAGACAATCAACATCCCCAATAGTCTAGCTCGAAGCACCATTCGAGGACACATTCCCCAACTGATAGAGCAGAGGGTCCCCAAATAAGTAAAAAAGATGACGAGTAGAATGCGCAGCCGTGCGATCCGATAACGAAAGGTGCAACATGGAGGAATATTCACCCATTAAGAAAACGGAATAGACCCCCCGAAGTCTGGAAACACGGGATAATTGGGCAAGAACACAACCGTGCAGAAACCTCCGGTTCCTGCAGGCGAACCAGCGCCATCAATATATTGAAGCGGAAATGACCCGCCATCTCCAGGGGAAACAAACCACCCTGTGCGGAGGGAGAATTAACATTAGGGTTACCCGCAAATGTAGAAGAAGGGTGGTGTTGGGAATCCACCGTTTGAGGGACAGAGCCCCCAGAGGCTGATGGCTCAATAGGCCCCTGGTTCCCCAAGCCCGAGGAACCAGGCGCTCTAAGAAGGCACAAGAGACAGGACTGATAAAATAGGTTCAGTGGGGCCGAAGCACCATGTAATCAGAAACAACGACAATCTCAGCTTCAGAATCCTCCATGGTTAAAACCAAAAAGAGAAAAATAATACTATATATAAAAAAAAAAAAAACGGCACCTGACACCGACAATGGCTGGGGCACTCACCACCTCCTATGACCAGATTCAAACGAAGCAGGTGGTCTTCGTCGCCACAAAGTCAGGAATGCAGAAGCATAAAAACCCAGCATAACAACGCCTGGTCATAAGGTGAACCGTAAAGTCCAAAAAAGCGTGCAAGAAAAAGGCGGCAACTAGGCCCCACTAAATCCTTCAAGTAATTCTCCTGTCTTAGCCCCAGAGCCAATACACACTACACAAAGCAGGGAGATCACATAAGAAACATGATTAAGGAATCCCACCATGTTCACAAATCCCCCCTAATGAAGGAATTACCCCATGATTCCAAGATCTGTACAGAGGAGTCTCACTGAGACCCATAACTATCTGTCACATAACATAACATTCATATTGATAAAATGAAACGATCTTACTGGAATCTACGCCGTGGAACAGGAACACGGCCCTTCAAGTGCGACAGATAGTAGCGTCACCTCCGTCATGGACTTGAGAGAAGACAGCAGGTAGCAAAGCATCGGCAACGCCAAGTGCTAGAGGAGCTGTCAATTCGAGTCGGGATGGTGTTGCAGAGAGAATTCCCACTGCATCTCCGGACTCTAACATTTGCCCAGGCCCTCACTGAGAGACTAACAGGACTACTTAAAACTCCTGTCCCATTGCGAAGAGTACTACCCTCCATGAGAGAGACACTTTACGTAAAAATTAATAAAAGTACTTTTATAAAAAATAAAAATTTTGACACTTCTCTGCCATTCCCACAAGTAATGAATGCGGCTGTGGACTCTTTCCCATTAGGAAGAAAAAGTGTTAATGACGAGGCACTGCAGTATAAATTTTGAGGTAAAGTAAATAAAGTACATATTATATTTTGGCTCTATCCCAACTTGTTTTATGTCCCTTTAAGTCATTTTTTTTTTTTAAAACAAATAACGAATAAAAAGTATGTATGTCACACTTTACATTTGAAGATCGAGAAACGGACATTAACTCCTAGCAAATATCAACACTGATATTTCAAATGATACTCATGAATTATTGAAGCGCTCCAGTTTTTCTGGGATAAAATGGAAAACGCACAGTTTAATGAGGTACTTAAGCAGGAAAAAGAAAATTTATGCTTACCTGATAAATTTGTTTCTTTTTAGATACGATGAGTCCACGGATTTCATCCTTACTTGTGGGATATTCACCTCCTGGTCAGCAGTAGGAAGCGTCAAAGAGCACCACAGCAGAGCTGTATATATAGCTCCTCCATTCCCTCCTACTCCAGTTATTCGACCGAAGTCAGGAAGAGAAAGGAAAACCCAAGGTGCAGAGGTGACTGAAGTTTAATAATTTAATAACCTGTCTCATAGAACAGGGCGGGCCGTGGACTCATCGTATCTAAAAAGAAACAAATTTATCAGGTAAGTATAAATTTTCTTTTCTTTTTAAAGATACGATGAGTCCACGGATTTCATCCTTACTGGGATACAATACCAAAGCTATAGAACACGGATGAAAAGGGAGGGACAAGATAGGTAACCTAAACAGAAGGCACCACTGCTTGAAGAACCTTTCTCCCAAAAAACAGCCTCAGCCGAAGCAAACGTAACAAATTTGTAAAATTTAGAACAAGTGTGAAAAAAGAACTAAGTTGCAGCCTTGCAAATCTGTTCAACAGAAGCATCATGCTTGAATGTCCATGAGGAAGCAACAGTCCCAGTGGAATGAGCCGTAATTCTTTCAGGAGGCTGCTGTCCAGCGTCTCATAAGCAAAACGGATGATACTCTTCATAAAGAAGACGAAAGTCCTTAGTCGCCTATAAGTAAAATTCTAAAGCACGGACTATATCCAAATAGTGTAGAAGTCGCTCCTTCTGAGAAAAAGAATTAGCACACAAGGACGGAACAACAAATTCCTGATTAATGTTCTTGTCTGAAAAACTTAGAAAGAAAACCAAAGTTTAGTGAATGAAAAATAAGGTAAAGAGAATTATAATGTAATGCTGAAAGCTCAGACTCTCTTCGAGCAGAAGAAATGGCAACAAGAAACAAAACTTACCACAATAATAATTTAATATCTATGGAATGCCCAGGTTCAAACGGAACCCCTTAAAGAACTAAATTCAACCTCCATGGAGGAGCAATTAGTTTAAACACAGGCCTGATTCTAATCAAAGCCTGACAAAAGGATTGAATATCTGGTACATCTTCCAAATGTTGGTGTATCAAAATAGATAAGGCAGAAATCTGACCCCTTAGGGAACTTGCTGAAAACCCCTTCTCCAATCCTTCTTGGAAAAAAGACAAAATCCTGGGAATCCTAACTCCACTCCATGAGTAGCCCTTGGATTCACACCAATAAAGATATTTACGCCATATCTTACGGTAAATCTTAATAGACACAAGCTTACGTGCCCGAATAAAGGTAGCTATAACCTAATGAAAAAACCCTCGCTTGTAGAAGACCAAGCGCTAAATCTCAAAGCAGTCAGCTGCAGAGAAAACTAGATTCGGCAATCGAAGAAACCCTGATTGAAAAGGTCCATCCTCAATGGAAACCTCCAAGGTGGAAAAGAAGACATGGCCACCAGATTAGTATACCAAGTCCTGCGAGGTCACTCTGGAAGCAAGGAGGATCACTGATGCCCTCTCCAGTTTGATTCGAGCAAAACCCCGAAAAAGGAACGCAAACGGGGAGAATAGATATGCCAGGTTGAAAGACCAAGGAATTGCCAAGGCATCTATCAGCTCGGCCTGGAGTCCCTGGACCGGTATCTCGGAAGCTTGGCATTCTGATGAGATGCCAAGAAATCCAACTACGGCCGACCCAATCTGAGAATCAGGGTAAAGAAAATTTCGGGATGAAGTTTGCTCAGAAAATCTGCCTCCCAGTTGTCCACCCCTGGGATGTGGATTGCCGACAGATGTCAAGACCGGGACTCCGGCCACTGTATTATCTTGGCTACTACGGTCATCGCTAAGGAACTCCTTGTTTCTCCCTGATGATTGATGTAAACCACCTTCGTTATTGCCCGCCTAGAATTTGATGAATCGGACCGAAGCACTGCGAAAGCATGTCCCCTGGTATAGATAATCCAGAGACAATCACCATTGAAGAGAGTAGATCGTCCTGTGATCTATGGTTATTCAAGGAAACAAACCTGTATAATCTCCATTCCACTGCCTGAGCATGCTTAGCTGTTTGAGATGAAATCGAGCAAACGGTATGATGATCATTGCCGCCACCAACAATCCGATTACCTCCATGGACTGTACAATTGACGGCCGAGGAGAGGACTGAAGGACTCGACATGTAATCAGAATATTTGATCTTCTGACCTTCGTCAGAAACAAAGTCATGGATATAGACTCTATTAGATTTCCCCTGAAGGGTACCCCTGTCTGCGGAATTAAACTCTCTTCCAGATTTATCCATCTGTGATTCCCTGGAGGGATAGTACAATGTCGATATGAGACCTCGCTAATTGATAAGATGACAACTGGATTAGAATATAGCAAATTCGGTAGCTTGCCAATCATGGGTTAGGCGAGGTTATTCGTAACCCACCAGTGAAAGAAGACTTGCTGTGTGGAACACAGCCACAGCTGGATTCGAACTCTCAACCTTCAGCTCTTAAAGCAGCAAAGTCTACCACTAGACCATTGAGAGGCAGGTCTTAGAACCGCCAGTAGAGACCCCAGAACCTTTATGAAAATTCTGGGTGCCGTGGAGAGATGGAAAGGAAGACTCAGAAACTGAAAACGTTTGTCCAGAAGACAAACAGTAAGAACATGTGATGATCTCTATGGATAGGAACATGAAGATATGCATCCTTTAGATTCACTGTCATCATAAATTGACCCTCCTGGATCAATGGAAGAATGGAACGAATAGTTTCCATCTTGCAAAATGGAACTGAAACAAGCTTAGACTCAAGAGACCTAAAATAGATCTGAATAGTCCCTCCTTTTTGGGAACTTCAACCAGATGTGACCAAAAATCCCCATCAAGTCAGCATCCAACAAGGCCCTCTTGTAGTGATATTGTTAAAAAAATAAAACTTAGAGCATACATATGAGTATCCAGACTCTAACCCTAAGGCTCAGAGAGCTGGGACAGAGAACCTCTATCCTGACCTAATTTCAGGGGAGTTTCTGACTTAATAGTATCAGACAACGCAGCCCACCGATTACTGCCGCACTAACGACGGAGTTAAGGGTATTGAGTACACAGTAGGTCCATATAACTTTTGAAAAACCGAACTATTCCCTAAGGAAAAAAGTGATTCACTTATCTAGGTTGAAAACTACTCCTTTCACCCTAGGTAAAGTCTAACCTGGTGACAGCGGCTGGATTCAAACTGCTGGCCTTCCATCTGGTAGGCTGCTTGCTTACCCACTAAGCCACCGAGGATGGTGGTTAAGGGAAACCATTCCTTAAATATAAGGAATGTGGTCCTTCTCCCTGAACGTACTAGGACAGAATACACCTGGATAGAACGAAATCCCGAACAAACTTTTGAACTCTATAGGTTTGTGACATAAGATAAGCATTATCAACATACTCCCAAATGGCAAACGCCTTAAAGGGAGAAGGTTCAGGAAAAAAACATAATTTATGTAAGAACTTACCTGATAAATTCATTTCTTTCATATTAGCAAGAGTCCATGAGCTAGTGACGTATGGGATATACATTCCTACCAGGAGGGGCAAAGTTTCCCAAACCTTAAATGCCTATAAATACACCCCTCACCACACCCACAATTCAGTTTAACGAATAGCCAAGAAGTGGGGTGATAAGAAAAAAGTGCGAAAGCATATAAAATAAGGAATTGGAATAATTGTGCTTTATACAAAAAAATCATAACCACCACAAAAAAGGGCGGGCCTCATGGACTCTTGCTAATATGAAAGAAATGAATTTATCAGGTAAGTTCTTACATAAATTATGTTTTTTCTTTCATGTAATTAGCAAGAGTCCATGAGCTAGTGACGTATGGGATAATGACTACCCAAGATGTGGATCTTTCCACACAAGAGTCACTAGAGAGGTAGGGATAAAATAAAGACAGCCAATTCCTGCTGAAAATAATCCACACCCAAAATAAAGTTTAATGAAAAACATAAGCAGAAGATTCAAACTGAAACCGCTGCCTGAAGTACTTTTCTACCAAAAACTGCTTCAGAAGAAGAAAATACAACAAAATGGTAGAATTTGGTAAAAGTATGCAAAGAGGACCAAGTTGCCGCTTTGCAAATCTGATCAACCGAAGCTTCATTCCTAAACGCCCAGGAAGTAGAAACTGACCTAGTAGAATGAGCTGTAATCCTATGAGGCGGAGTCTTACCCGACTCAACATAGGCAAGATGAATGAAAGATTTCAGCCAAGATGCCAAAGAAATGGCAGAAGTTTTCTGGCCTTTCTAAAACCGGAAAAGATAACAAATAAACTAGAAGTCTTTCGGAAAGACTTAGTAGCTTCAACATAATATTTCAAAGCTCTAATAACATCCAAAGAATGCAACGATTTCTCCTTAGAAATCTTAGGATTAGGACATAATGAAGGAACCACAATGTCTCTACTAATGTTGTTGGAATTCACAACTTGGGTAAAAATTCAAAAGAAGTTCGCAACACCGCCTTATCCTGATGAAAAATCAGAAAAGGAGACTCACAAGAAAGAGCAGATAAATCAGAAACTCTTCTGGCAGAAGAGATGGCCAAAAGGAACAAAACTTTCCAAGAAAGTAATTTAACATCCAATGAATGCATAGATTCAAATGGAGGAGCTTGAAGAGCCCCCAGAACCAAATTCAAACTCCAAGGAGGAGAAATTGACTTAATGACAGGCTTTATACGAACCAAAGCTTGTACAAAACAATGAATATCAGGAAGAATAGCAATCTTTCTGTGAAAAAGAACAGAAAGAGCAGAGATTTGACCTTTCAAGGAACTTGCGGACAAACCCTTATCTAAACCATCCTGAAGAAACTGTAATATTCTCGGTATTCTAAAAGAATGCCAAGAAAAATGATGAGAAAGACACCAAGAAATATAAGTCTTCCAGACTCTATAATATATCTCTCTGGATACAGATTTACGAGCCTGTAACATAGTATTAATCACAGAGTCAGAGAAACCTCTTTGACCAAGAATCAAGCGTTCAATCTCCATACCTTTAAATTCAAGGATTTCAGATCCTGATGGAAAAAAGGACCTTGAGACAAAAGGTCTGGTCTTAACGGAAGAGTCCACGGTTGGCAAGAGGCCATCCGGACAAGATCCGCATACTAAAACCTGTGAGGCCATGCCGGAGCTACCAGCAGAACAAACGAGCATTCCTTCAGAATCTTGGAGATTACTCTTGGAAGAAGAACTAGAGGCGGAAAGATATAGGCAGGATGATACTTCCAAGGAAGTGATAATGCATCCACTGCCTCCGCCTGAGGATCCCGGGATCTGGACAGATACCTGGGAAGTTTCTTGATTAGATGAGAAACCATCAGATCTATTTCTGGAAGTTCCCACATTTGAACAATCTGAAGAAATACCTCTGGGTGAAGAGACCATTCGCCCGGATGCAACGTTTGGCGACTGAGATAATCCGCTTTCCAATTGTCCATACCTGGGATATGAACCGCAGAGATTAGACAGGAGCTGGATTCCGCCCAAACCAAAATTCGAGATACTTCTTTCATAGCCAGAGGACTGTGAGTCCCTCCTTGATGATTGATGTATGCCACAGTTGTGACATTGTCTATCTGAAAACAAATGAACAACTCTCTCTTCAGAAGAGGCCAAGACTGAAGAGCTCTGAAAATTGCACGGAGTTCCAAAATATTGATCGGAAATCTCACCTCCTGAGATTCCCAAACCCCTTGTGCCGTCAGATACCCCCACACAGCTCCCCAACCTGTAAGACTTGCATCTATTGAGATTATAGTCCAGGTCGGAAGAACAAAGAAGCCCCCTGAACTAAAACGATGGCGATCTGTCCACCATGTCAGAGAGTGTCGTAAAATCGGTTTAAAGATATTAATTGAGATATCTTTGAGTAATCCCTGCACCATTGGTTCAGCATACAGAGCTGAAGAGGTCGCATGTGAAAACGAGCAAAGGAGATCGCATCTGATGCGGCAGTCCTAAGACCCAACATTTCCATGCATAAGGCTACCAAAGGGAATGATTGTGACTGAAGGTTTTGACAAGCTGATATCAATGTTAAACTTCTCTTGTCTGACAAGGACAGAGTCATAGACACTGAATTTATCTAGAAACCTAAAAAGGTTACCCTTGTCTGAGGAATCAATGAACTGATTGGTAAATTGATCCTCCAACCATGAACTTGAAGAAACAACACAAGTCGATTCGTATGAGATTCTTCGAAAATGAGAAGACTGAGCAAGTACCAAGATATCGTCCAAATAAGGAAATACCAAAACCCTATTCTCTGACTACAGAAAGAAGGGCACCGAGAACCTTTGAAAAAAATTCTTGGAACTGAGGCTAGGCCAAACGGTAGAGCCACAAAACTGGTAATGCTTGTCTAAAAAGAGAATCTCAGACACTAAAAGTGATCTGGATGAATCGGAATATGCAGATACACATCCTGTAAATCTATTGTAGACATATAATGCCCTTGCTAAACAAAAGGCAGGATAGTCCTACAGTAACCATCTTGAATGTTGGTATCCTAACATAACGATTCAATAATGATAGATCCGGAACTGGTCTGAAGGAATTGACCTTCTTTGGTACAATGAAGAGATAAAATAAAACCCCAGCCCCTGTTCCAGAACTGGAACTGGCATAAATACTCCAGCCAACTCTAGATCTGAAACACATTTCAGAAATGCTGAGCCTTTGCTGTGTTAACTGGGACACGGGAAAGAAAAGAATCTCTTAGCAGGAGGCCTTAACTTGAAGCCAATTCTGTACCTTTCTGAAACAATGTTTCTGAAACCAGAGATTAAGAACGGAATTGATCCAAATTTCTTTGAAGAAAACGTAATCTGCCCCATACCAGCTGAGCTGGAATAAGGGCCGCACCTTCATAGGTATTTAGGAGCTGGCTATAGGTTTCTATAAGGCTTGGACATATTCCAAACTGGAAATAGTTTCTAAACTGATACCGCTCCTGAGGATGAAGGATCAGGCTTTTGTTCCTTGTTGTGAGGAAAGGAACGAAAATGATTATTTACCCTGGAAAGAAATGGAAAGCAAAGTTGACTTAGAAGACATGTCAGTATTCCAAGTTTAATCCATAAAGCTTTTCTAGCTAAAATAGCTAGAGACATATACCTGACATCAACTCTAATGATATCAAAAGATGGTATCACCAATAAAATTATTAGCATGTTATAGAATAATAATAATGCTATAAAATTATGATCTGTTACTTGTTGCGCTAAAGCTTCTAACCAAAAAGTTGAAGCTGCAGCAACATCCGCTAAAAATATAGCAGGTCTAAGAAGATTACCTGAACATAAGTAAGCTTTTCTTAGAAAGGATTCAATTTTCCTATCTAAAGGATCCTTAAATGAAGTACTATCTGTAGTACATTAGCAGGAGTAGAGACAGCCCCATAACCTTAGGGATTTTTGTCCCAAAAAACTCTAATCTGTCAGATGGCACAGGATATAATTTGCTTAAACGTCTAGAAGGAGTAAATAAATTACCCAAATTATTCCATTCCCTGGAAATTACTTCAGAAATAGCATCAGGGAGATAAAACACTTCTGGAATAACTACAGGAGATTTAAAAAACCTTATTTAAACGTTTACATTTAGTATCAAGAGGACCAGAATCCTCTATTTCTAATGCAAATAACACTTCTTTAAGTAAAGAACGAATAAATTCCATCTTGAACAAATACAAAGATTTATCAGCATCAACCTCTGAGACAGAAACCTCTGAACCAGAAGAACCATTATCAGTATCAGAATGATGATGTTCATTTAAAAATTCATCTGAAAAAAGAGAAGTTTTAAAAGACTTTTATGTATACTAGAAGGAGAAATAACAGACATAGCCTTCTTAATGGATTTAAAAAATAAAATCTCTTATGTTATCAGGAACATTCTGAAAATTAGATGTTGACGGAACAGCAACAGGTAATGTAACAGTACTAAAGGAAATTTTATCTGCATTAATAAGTTTGACATGACATGCAATACAAATAACAGCTGGAGAAACAGATACCAAAAGTTTATAGCAGATACACATAGCTTGGTAGCTCCAGCACTGTGCAGTGATTTTCCTGAAGTATCTTCTGACTCAGTTGCAACGTGGAACATCTTGCAATATGTAAAAGAAAAAAACAACATATAAAGCAAAATTGATCAAATTCCTTAAATGACAGTTTCAGGAATGGGAAAAAAATGCCAGTGAACAAGCTTCTAGCAACCAGAAGCAATAAATAATGAGACTTAAATAATGTGGAGACAAAAATGACGCCCATATTTCTTAGCGCCAAAAAAGACGCCCACATTATTTGGCGCCTAAATGCTTTTGGCGCCAAAAATGACGCCACATCCGGAACGCCGACATTTTTTACGCAAAAAAACGTCAAAAAATGACGCAACTTCCGGCGACACGTATGACGCCGGAAACAGAAAAAAAATTTTGCGCCAAAAAAGTCTGCGCCAAGAATGACGCAATAAAATGAAGCATTTTCTGCCCCCGCGAGCCTAACAGCCCACAGGAAAAAAGTCAAATTTTTTAAGGTAAGAAAAAATGATTGAAACAAATGCATTTATCCCAAATATGAAACTGACTGTCTGAAAAACAGAATTTATGTTTACCTGATAAATTACTTTCTCCAACGGTGTGTCCGGTCCACGGCGTCATCCTTACTTGTGGGATATTCTCTTCCCCAACAGGAAATGGCAAAGAGCCCAGCAAAGCTGGTCACATGATCCCTCCTAGGCTCCGCCTACCCCAGTCATTCGACCGACGTTAAGGAGGAATATTTGCATAGGAGAAACCATATGATACCGTGGTGACTGTAGTTAAAGAAAATAAATTATCAGACCTGATTAAAAAACCAGGGCGGGCCGTGGACCGGACACACCGTTGGAGAAAGTAATTTATCAGGTAAACATAAATTCTGTTTTCTCCAACATAGGTGTGTCCGGTCCACGGCGTCATCCTTACTTGTGGGAACCAATACCAAAGCTTTAGGACACGGATGAAGGGAGGGAGCAAATCAGGTCACCTAAATGGAAGGCACCACGGCTTGCAAAACCTTTCTCCCAAAAATAGCCTCAGAAGAAGCAAAAGTATCAAACTTGTAAAATTTGGTAAAAGTGTGCAGTGAAGACCAAGTCGCTGCCCTACATATCTGATCAACAGAAGCCTCGTTCTTGAAGGCCCATGTGGAAGCCACAGCCCTAGTGGAATGAGCTGTGATTCTTTCAGGAGGCTGCCGTCCGGCAGTCACATAAGCCAATCTGATGATGCTTTTAATCCAAAAAGAGACAGAGGTAGAAGTTGCTTTTTGACCTCTCCTTTTACCAGAATAAACAACAAACAAGGAAGATGTTTGTCTAAAATCCTTTGTAGCATCTAAATAGAATTTTAGAGCGCGAACAACATCCAAATTGTGCAACAAACGTTCCTTCTTCGAAACTGGTTTCGGACACAAAGAAGGCACGACTATCTCCTGGTTAATGTTTTTGTTAGAAACAACTTTTGGAAGAAAACCAGGTTTAGTACGTAAAACCACCTTATCTGCATGGAACACCAGATAAGGAGGAGAACACTGCAGAGCAGATAATTCTGAAACTCTTCTAGCAGAAGAAATTGCAACCAAAAACAAAACTTTCCAAGATAATAACTTAATATCAACGGAATGTAAGGGTTCAAACGGAACCCCCTGAAGAACTGAAAGAACTAAGTTGAGACTCCAAGGAGGAGTCAAAGGTTTGTAAACAGGCTTGATTCTAACCAGAGCCTGAACAAAGGCTTGAACATCTGGCACAGCTGCCAGCTTTTTGTGAAGTAACACAGACAAGGCAGAAATCTGTCCCTTCAAGGAACTTGCAGATAATCCTTTCTCCAATCCTTCTTGAAGAAAGGATAGAATCTTAGGAATCTTTACCTTGTCCCAAGGGAATCCTTTAGATTCACACCAACAGATATATTTTTCTAGTTACAGGCTTTCTGGCCTGAACAAGAGTATCAATAACAGAATCTGAGAACCCTCGTTTTGATAAGATCAAGCGTTCAATCTCCAAGCAGTCAGCTGGAGTGAGACCAGATTCGGATGTTCGAACGGACCTTGAACAAGAAGGTCTCGTCTCAAAGGTAGCTTCCATGGTGGAGCCGATGACATATTCACCAGATCTGCATACCAAGTCCTGCGTGGCCACGCAGGAGCTATCAAGATCACCGACGCCCTCTCCTGATTGATCCTGGCTACCAGCCTGGGGATGAGAGGAAACGGCGGGAATACATAAGCTAGTTTGAAGGTCCAAGGTGCTACTAGTGCATCTACTAGAGTCGCCTTGGGATCCCTGGATCTGGACCCGTAGCAAGGAACCTTGAAGTTCTGACGAGAGGCCATCAGATCCATGTCTGGAATGCCCCACAGTTGAGTAATTTGGGCAAAGATTTCCGGATGGAGTTCCCACTCCCCCGGATGTAATGTCTGACGACTCAGAAAATCCGCTTCCCAATTTTCCACTCCTGGGATGTGGATTGCAGATAGGTGGCAGGAGTGAGTCTCCGCCCATTGAATGATTTTGGTCACTTCTTCCATCGCCAGGGAACTCCTTGTTCCCCCCTGATGGTTGATGTACGCAACAGTCGTCATGTTGTCTGATTGAAACCGTATGAACTTGGCCTTTGCTAGCTGAGGCCAAGCCTTGAGAGCATTGAATATCGCTCTCAGTTCCAGAATATTTATCGGTAGAAGAGATTCTTCCCGAGACCAAAGACCCTGAGCTTTCAGGGGTCCCCAGACCGCGCCCCAGCCCATCAGACTGGCGTCGGTCGTGACAATGACCCACTCTGGTCTGCGGAAGCTCATCCCTTGTGACAGGTTGTCCAGGGACAGCCACCAACGGAGTGAGTCTCTGGTCCTCTGATTTACTTGTATCTTCGGAGACAAGTCTGTATAGTCCCCATTCCACTGACTGAGCATGCACAGTTGTAATGGTCTTAGATGAATGCGCGCAAAGGGAACTATGTCCATTGCCGCTACCATCAAACCTATTACTTCCATGCACTGCGCTATGGAAGGAAGAGGAACGGAATGAAGTGTTTGACAAGAGTTTAGAAGTTTTGTTTTTCTGGCCTCTGTCAGAAAAATCCTCATTTCTAAGGAGTCTATTATTGTTCCCAAGAAGGGAACCCTTGTCGACGGAGATAGAGAACTCTTTTCCACGTTCACTTTCCATCCGTGAGATCTGAGAAAGGCCAGGACTATGTCCGTGTGAGCCTTTGCTTGAGGAAGGGACGACGCTTGAATCAGAATGTCGTCCAAGTAAGGAACTACTGCAATGCCCCTTGGTCTTAGTACCGCTAGAAGGGACCCTAGTACCTTTGTGAAAATCCCTGGAGCAGTGGCTAATCCGAAAGGAAGCGCCACGAACTGGTAATGCTTGTCCAGGAATGCGAACCTTAGGAACCGATGATGTTCCTTGTGGATAGGAATATGTAGATACGCATCCTTTAAATCCACCGTGGTCATGAATTGACCTTCCTGGATGGAAGGAAGAATTGTTCGAATGGTTTCCATTTTGAACGATGGAACCTTGAGAAACTTGTTTAAGATCTTGAGATCTAAGATTGGTCTGAATGTTCCCTCTTTTTTGGGAACTATGAACAGATTGGAGTAGAACCCCATCCCTTGTTCTCCTAATGGAACAGGATGAATCACTCCCATTTTTAACAGGTCTTCTACACAATGTAAGAATGCCTGTCTCTTTATGTGGTCTGAAGACAATTGAGACCTGTGGAACCTCCCCCTTGGGGGAAGCCCCTTGAATTCCAGAAGATAACCTTGGGAGACTATTTCTAGTGCCCAAGGATCCAGAACATCTCTTGCCCAAGCCTGAGCGAAGAGAGAGAGTCTGCCCCCCACCAGATCCGGTCCCAGATCGGGGGCCAACATTTCATGCTGTCTTGGTAGCAGTGGCAGGTTTCTTGGCCTGCTTTCCCTTGTTCCAGCCTTGCATTGGTCTCCAGGCTGGCTTGGCTTGAGAAGTATTACCCTCTTGCTTAGAGGACGTAGCACTTGGGGCTGGTCCGTTTCTACGAAAGGGACGAAAATTAGGTTTATTTTTGGCCTTGAAAGACCTATCCTGAGGAAGGGCATGGCCCTTACCCCCAGTGATATCAGAGATAATCTCTTTCAAGTCCGGGCCAAACAGCGTTTTCCCCTTGAAAGGAATGTTAAGTAGTTTGTTCTTGGAAGACGCATCCGCTGACCAAGATTTCAACCAAAGCGCTCTGCGCGCCACAATAGCAAACCCAGAATTTTTCGCCGCTAACCTAGCCAATTGCAAAGTGGCGTCTAGGGTGAAAGAATTAGCCAATTTGAGAGCACGGATTCTGTCCATAATCTCCTCATAAGGAGGAGAATCACTATCGATCGCCTTTACTAGCTCATCGAACCAGAAACACGCGGCTGTAGTGACAGGGACAATGCATGAAATTGGTTGTAGAAGGTAACCTTGCTGAACAAACATCTTTTTAAGCAAACCTTCTAATTTTTTATCCATAGGATCTTTGAAAGCACAACTATCTTCTATGGGTATAGTGGTGCGTTTGTTTAAAGTAGAAACCGCCCCCTCGACCTTAGGGACTGTCTGCCATAAGTCCTTTCTGGGGTCGACCATAGGAAACAATTTTTTAAATATGGGGGGAGGGACGAAAGGTATACCGGGCCTTTCCCATTCTTTATTTACAATGTCCGCCACCCGCTTGGGTATAGGAAAAGCTTCTGGGAGCCCCGGGACCTCTAGGAACTTGTCCATTTTACATAGTTTCTCTGGGATGATCAAATTCTCACAATCATCCAGAGTGGATAATACCTCCTTAAGCAGAGCGCGGAGATGTTCCAACTTAAATTTAAATGTAATCACATCGGGTTCAGCTTGTTGAGAAATTTTCCCTGAATCTGAAATTTCTCCCTCAGACAAAACCTCCCTGGCCCCCTCAGACTGGTGTAGGGGCATTTCAGAACCATTATCATCAGCGTCCTCATGCTCTTCAGTATCTAAAACAGAGCAGTCGCGCTTACGCTGATAAGTGGGCATTTTGGCTAAAATGTTTTTGATAGAATTATCCATTACAGCCGTTAATTGTTGCATAGTAAGGAGTATTGGCGCGCTAGATGTACTAGGGGCCTCCTGAGTGGGCAAGACTGGTGTAGACGAAGGAGGGAATGATGCAGTACCATGCTTACTCCCCTCACTTGAGGAATCATCTTGGGCATCATTTTCAGTGTCACATAAATCACATCTATTTAAATGAGAAGGAACCTTGGCTTCCCCACATTCAGAACACAGTCTATCTGGTAGTTCAGACATGTTAAACAGGCATAAACTTGATAACAAAGTACAAAAAACGTTTTAAAATAAAACCGTTACTGTCACTTTAAATTTTAAACTGAACACACTTTATTACTGCAATTGCGAAAAAGTATGAAGGAATTGTTCAAAATTCACCAAAATTTCACCACAGTGTCTTAAAGCCTTAAAAGTATTGCACACCAAATTTGGAAGCTTTAACCCTTAAAATAACGGAACCGGAGCCGTTTTTATCTTTAACCCCTTTACAGTCCCTGGTATCTGCTTTGCTGAGACCCAACCAAGCCCAAAGGGGAATACGATACCAAATGACGCCTTCAGAAAGTCTTTTCTATGTATCAGAGCTCCTCACACATGCAACTGCATGTCATGCTTCTCAAAAACAAGTGCGCAATACCGGCGCGAAAATGAGGCTCTGCCTATGATTAGGGAAAGCCCCTAGAGAATAAGGTGTCTAAAACAGTGCCTGCCGATATTATTTTACAAAAATACCCAGATTAAATGATTCCTCAAGGCTAAATATGTGTATATATGAATCGATTTAGCCCAGAAAATGTCTACAGTCTTAATAAGCCCTTGTGAAGCCCTTATTTACTGTCTGAATAAAAATGGCTTACCGGATCCCATAGGGAAAATGACAGCTTCCAGCATTACATCGTCTTGTTAGAATGTGTCATACCTCAAGCAGCAAAAGACTGCTCACTGTTCCCCCAACTGAAGTTAATTCCTCTCAACAGTCCTGTGTGGAACAGCCATGGATTTTAGTAACGGTTGCTAAAATCATTTTCCTCTTACAAACAGAAATCTTCATCTCTTTTCTGTTTCAGAGTAAATAGTACATACCAGCACTATTTTAAAATAACAAACTCTTGATTGAATAATAAAAACTACAGTTAAACACTAAAAAACTCTAAGCCATCTCCGTGGAGATGTTGCCTGTACAACGGCAAAGAGAATGACTGGGGTAGGCGGAGCCTAGGAGGGATCATGTGACCAGCTTTGCTGGGCTCTTTGCCATTTCCTGTTGGGGAAGAGAATATCCCACAAGTAAGGATGACGCCGTGGACCGGACACACCTATGTTGGAGAAAATAAGGAATGTTGAACATTCTGAGTCAAGGCAAATAAATGTTTGAATACATATATTTAGAACTTTATAAATAAAGTGCCCAACCATAGCTTAGAGTGTCACAGAAAATAAGATTTACTTACCCCAGGACACTCATCTACATGTTTGTAGAAAGCCAAACCAGTACTGAAACGAGAATCAGCAGAGGTAATGGTATATATAAGAGTATATCGTCGATCTGAAAAGGGAGGTAAGAGATGAATCTCTACGACCGATAACAGAGAACCTATGAAATAGACCCCGTAGAAGGAGATCACTGCATTCAAATAGGCAATACTCTCCTCACATCCCTCTGACATTCACTGCACGCTGAGAGGAAAACCGGGCTCCAACTTGCTGCGGAGCGCATATCAACGTAGAATCTAGCACAAACTTACTTCACCACCTCCATCGGAGGCAAAGTTTGTAAAACTGAATTGTGGGTGTGGTGAGGGGTGTATTTATAGGCATTTAAGGTTTGGGAAACTTTGCCCCTCCTGGTAGGAATGTATATCCCATACGTCACTAGCTCATGGACTCTTGCTAATTACATGAAAGAAAAAGGAGTGTAATATTATAATGAAAATATACAAAAAAAACAGTTACTGTCACTTTAAATTTTAAACGTAACATTAAGTTATGTGTGTACACGTTCCATTATAAACACAAAGCTGAATTGCTCAAACAGCTGAAATGCATCAAATACTCAAGGTTGTTCCCCTCCACGAAAATCTTTAGAAAAGGTAAAAGATTTATTCAATCTGAAGAGAGACAAGAGTAGTACTGTGACTTGAAATAGCACATTAACCAAAAAAAGAAGGTACACCATCATCCATGTATTTGCATCAAAAAATAAATGTGCTGCTATATGTGTGTCGTATAACACAGAACCCCCCCGAGTTCAACTTAGCCCATAGGAGTCTGTCTGTAATCGGATGGGGCACTGACAGATAACATGCATCCGAATTAGTTTCTTACATACTGCGTGTCTGTGAAGCTTCTCTGCCATATGCCTAACGCAGAAGAGAACAGTATCCAGCTCACTTAAGACACTCTCACATAAAAAGTGCAAAGCCTCTCAACTATATGCTATAATACAGCAGAGAAGGCAGCTGGCGTCCATTCAAAAAATTTGTACAAAAGGCGCGCAAACAATGGCGCGAACCTTAGCTCCGCCCATCACGGGCGCATCAAGTTAAACTCTCGTTCTGCTAATTTGAGACAAATGGAGCTGTCGGGAGAACCATGTATGCAAAATAATAAATAAATCCCCCTAGTCAGCTCGCAATGTAAAACCAGCTGTTGGGAACAGGAACAAGACATATAACCTCTACAAGGAATTCTCCCTATTGGATGCCTCTTTAAGCTGTAGGGAGTGGGACATGTAAAACACATATCATACATAATAAAGTAAACCTCCCTGCCAGTTGCCATATTTGTTAATATGAGCAGTAGGAAGCAAGACATATATAACAGTTTGCATGTGCAAAAAAATAAGTCTCCCTGTCGGCTGTTAGACTTGTAAATATAAGCCGATGGGAGCCAGTACATGTAGTAACGTGTCTAATACATTTCTGTGAGATTTAGCTAACAACCCTTTGGGAGCATATGTAAAACACAGTATATGCCACTATAACCTTTGAGTGCTGCCTTTCTAATAACCTGGCTGTCAGTGATAGCCTGACACCGCAGCTGCAGCATAGACCGGAGACTCAAAAGAGAAGAGCGCACATACTATCGCCATCCGACCAGCCCCGCCCCTTGTGGGCGTTACATACTCCAACTCCCGGCCGCCATTGTTTTTTTAAGTATGGGCGCCGGGGACAAAAAAAAAAAAAGGAGTATAACGTTATTTGTTAAAGAGCCATGTGATAAATTGATCTCTGTGCAATCTCCCGGGCACCCTGCTTTAAATAAAGGCACCGGGAGACAAGTATAAAACACACAATATAGGTTCTAACAAGACACACAATTGTAACCAACAGCTCATGAAAATCAAATTAGAGCTCAATATCAAATCTCCCGGTCTGTCTCAATATCATACAGGAGACTACCGGGAAATGAGACACATGTAAACTCCTAGCTGCCTTAAGTCTCCTAATAAACTAGGAGAAACTTCCACGTATTTCCATGAGGTATAGAAAAATAAAGTGCCCAGGCCTTTTTCTGAGATGCTTCACCCCCAGAAATAAAGACAGCACTTACCTCATTCTGCCCGACAGCAAAGGCATCCCATCCGGCTTGCGAGGTCCTAATTTTCTCCTCACATTGGCCTGTGGAAATAAAAAGTAACAAGTTTTTGGTATATATATATATGGGAGGCGCAGTGAGAATTATGTCCCACAAGTTCCCATTGCTTTAAAGCCACCAAATGCTCTACTGTAGAGACTGATCTGGACTAGGCTACACCCTAGAACAAAGTAGCACTCTCTGGCACTACTTTAAAAATTATAAACTCTTGATTGAAGAATCCATACTAACACCTCACTTTGCCATCTCCTATTTTACTAACACAGGCAAAGAGAATGACTGGAGTGGGAGGGAAGGGAGGAGCTATATATACAGCTCTGCTGCTCTTTGCCGCCTCCTGCTGACCAGGAGGTGAATATCCCACAAGTAAGGATGAAATCCGTGGACTCATTATACCTTTAAAAAGAAAAATTAATATATGGCAATGTTGTTGTTTTCTGTAAGATAACCCTTTTATGGGAAATGTAATGCTTCCATCATAACAAGAAAAAAAAAAGGAAAAATGACCAGCTAGGCAACAATTTAAAAATACAATTAAACACAAGTAGTGGTAGTAATAAAATAAAACAAGAATAATGAAACATAGAATTTCATACCTGAGTACTAGGGATACCTTCTTTTTGCATAAAAAAATGTTTCTTAAATTCATAATATGGATTGTACTGGTGCCATGGTTGCATGAACTCAAACCTAAATAAATATAGGGTACAAATTAATTTTATTCAATAAATTATTCATAATTTACTAATACTATAAAAACCTATGCACATGTGTAAGTTGTATTATTGTACCATAAAAACAAAACAACAAAAAAACAACTAACATTTAGAATGAAATAAATTGTTCAATGTGTCACTGGGATTCATACATCGCCTTGCAGTAAAGCATAAATATAAATTACAACAGGTCTGATATTTCTATTTTGTTGGATAGATTATTCGTGTGGAGTACCGTTTATTGTTCATAATTTATGTACATGCTAATATTGTTGATGCCTATTTTTTGTTACTTTTTCCTTTCTTGTTTTCTCTTAGAAAAAAAAAAAAATTCTGACCAAGAATTATATACATACAAGTATTGCAAACTATATTAATCTATTTTACAAAATATTTTTAATATAATAATAAAAAAGAAATCTTGTTCGCACGCACACTTTTTAGTTGTACTGGGGGGAAAAAAACAAAACTTTCATTGACTTGGGCTAATTTGTTTCAATGATGACAAAATATGCCTCTGCATTATCATGTAGTGAGGTGCTCACCATATGAATGAACTACACATTATCATAATATAAAGTCCAACATAGCATATGTTGTTTGAAGTAAACTCCAATTTAAATTTAACCCCTTAATGACCAGACCATTTTTCAATTTTCTTACCCTTAATGACTATTTTCTGCTGTGTTTGTGTTTAGCTGTAATTTTCCTATTATTCATTTACTTTACCCACACTTATTATATACCGTTTTTCTCGCCATTAAATGGAATTTCTAGAGATACCATTATTTTCATCATATCTTATAATTTCCTATAAACATTTTTATAAAATATGAGGAAAAAAATGGAAAAAAACACACTTTTCTAACTTTGACCCCAAAAATCTGTTACACATCTACAATCACCAAAAAACACCCATGCTAAATAGTTTCTAAATTTTGTCCTGAGTTTAGAAATACCCAATGTTTACATGTTCTTTACTTTTTTTGCAAGTTATAGGGCAATAAATACAAGCAGCACTTTGCTATTTCCAAACCACTTTTTTTCAAAATTAGTGCTAGTTACATTGGAACCCTGATATCTGTCAGGAAAACCTGAATAACCCTTGACATGTATATATTTTTTTTTAGAAGACATCCCAAGATATTGATCTAGGTCCATTTTGGTATATTTCATGCCACCATTTCACCGCCAAATGTGATCAAATAAAAAAAAAAAAAAGTTCACTTTTTCACAAATTTTGTCACAAACTTTAGGTTTCCCACTGAAATTATTTACAAACAGCTTCTGCAATTAAGGCACAAATGGTTGTAAATGCTTCTTTGGGATCCCCTTTGTTCAGAAATAGCAGACTTATATGGCTTTGGGGTTGCTTTTTGGTAATTAGAAGGCCGCTAAATGGCGCTGTGCACCACACGTGTTTAATGCCCAGCAGTGAAGGGGTTAATTAGGGAGCTTGTAGGGTTAATTTTAGATTTAGTGTAGTGTAGTAGACAACCCCAAGTATTGATCTAGGCCCATTTTGATATATTTCATGCCACCATTTCACCGCCAAATGCGAGCAAATTATAAAAAAAAAAAAATAATTTTTCACAATTTTAGGCTTCTCACTGAAAGTATTTACAAACAGCTTGTGCTATTATGGCACAAATTGTTGTAAAAGCTTCTTTGGGATCCCCTTTGTTCAGAAATAGACTTATATGGCTTTGGCATTGCTTTTTGGTAATTAGAAGGCCGCTAAATGCTGCAGCGCACCACACGTAAATTATGCCCAGCAGTGAAGGGGTTAATTAGGTAGGTTGTAGGGAGCTTGCAGGGTTAATTTTAGCTTTAGGGTAGAGATCAGCCTCCCACCTGACACATCCCACCCCCTGATCCCTCCCAAACAGCTCTCTTCCCTCCCCCAACCCACAATAGTCCCCGCCATCTTAAGTACTGGCAGAAAGTCTGCCAGTACTAAATAAAAGGAGTTTTTTTTTTTTTTTTTTAATAAAAAAAATAAAATATTTTAGCTGTGATGGACCCCTGCCTTAGCCCCAACCTCCATGATCCCCCCCCCCCCCAGCTCTCTAACCCTCTCCCCTACCTAATTGCCGCCATCTTGGGTACTGGCAGCTGTCTGCCAGTACCCAATTTGCCCCAAAAACAAAAGTTTTTCCTCTTTTGCAATTTTTTATGTTTTCTGTAGTGTAGCAGCCCCCCACAATACCCCTATCCCCCTCCCAGATCCTTTTATATTAACTTTTTTTTAAACTTTTTTTCCCCCTCTTCCCTCCTCATTGGTGTCAGTGGCCAGCTAATGCGCTAATGCTCGCACGCGCGCCCCCCGCATGCTCCCGGCACCCGGCGTGCACATTGCACTTACAGGAACCGGATGCCGGGTAGCGATGGGCCGCCCACCCGCCTCCCTGTTATGCTCCCACCCACCAACAAACCGGCACCATCGCTACCGGTGCAGAGAGGACCACAGAGTGGCTCTCTCTGCATCGGAGTCTTCTAAAAAGGTATTGCAGGATGCCTCCATATGGAGGCATCACTGCAATACCCTGAGAGCTGCTGGAAGCGATTGCGATCGCTTCCAGCACTCTGTTAGACAACTGACGTACCAGGTACGTCTATTGTCATTAACTGGTTGTTTTTGCATGACGTACCTGGTACGTCAGTTGTCATTAAGGGGTTAAAAGTGAGACTTATTGCACACCTGTAACTATGTTTTGTTCCCTACAAAGAGGTTAAACAGTATTACAAGTCACAATGCATTGCAATTACTGAGCAGGACGTTGTTAGTGGGGCCAACCAGGAGCTCCATACGTATGTAACTACCATGTCCTTCACAGAAGGGGCAATGTATCACTTGAGGGGATGATCGCAGGGGTTAAACACAGTTACAGGCAGGTATCAGAGCAATAACAAATGCTTTCATGTATTTGTTTTATTCTTGCATTAAGATGTAGCCACCTCCAAAAATAAACAAAATCTGGATGTGATTAGGTTTCTCTATCAAATAAAAATGGCCTACAATCATATGAAACAACGTCTCTTACCTTGTATCATTCTTTGCTAGAACACTGGTTTCAAATTTGATTCCATTTCTAGCTACATACTGAGCTAGTTTGTCAATAACAGGCTGGATGTCAGGAGGTGGGGGAATTATGGCAACCACAGGAGTTAGCGAGCTAAAGAAAACATAAGAGTAATTAAGACAGATATGCCTTTAGTCTTAAAGGGATAGTAAACATTTGCTTTTATGATTCAGATAGAACATACAATTTTAAACAACTTTCCAATTTAATTCTATTAAATTTTCTTCATTCTCTTGTTATCTATTGCTGAAGGGACAGCATTGCACTACTGACAGGAAGCTGAAAAAAGAAAATGTATGCTTACCTGATAAATTTATTTCCTCTTGGACATGACGAGTCCACTGATCATCTCATTACTTATGGGATATTCACCTCCTGGTCAACAGGAGGTGGCAAAGAGCACCTACAGCAAAGCTGTTAAATAGCTCCTCCCTTCCCTCTCACTCCAGTCATTCGACCGAAGTTAGTAAGGGAAAGGGAAAAACTAAAGATGCAGAGGTGTCTCTAGTTTTAGAAAAATATCATCCTGTCTAAAAAACAGGGCGGGCCGTGGACTCATCATGTCCAAGAGGAAATAAATTTATCAGGTAAGCATAAATTTTCTTTTCCTCTTAAGAACATGACGAGTCCACGGATCATCTCATTACTTATGGGATACAATACCCAAGCTTAGAGGACACATATGATACGGGAGGGACAAGACAGGATACCTAAACGGAAGGCACCACTGCTTGAAGAACCTTTCTCCCAAAAGCCGCCTCAGCCGAGGCAAAAGTATCAAACTTATAGAATTTAGAAAAAGTGTGCAGAGAGGACCAAGTAGCAGCTTTACAAATCTGTTCAACAGATGCTTCATTTTTGAATGCCCAAGAAGAAGCTACGGCCCTAGTAGAATGAGCCGTAATCCTCTCAGGAGGCTGCTTCCCAGCGGTCTCATAAGCAAAGTGAATGATACTCCTTAGTCAACAAGAAAGCAAAGTAGCCGTAGCTTTCTGACCCCTTCGTTTCCCAGAAAAAAACAACAAAGACGAAGACTGGCAAAACTCCTTCGTCGGCTGCAAATAGAACTTTAAAGCACGAACCACATCCAGATTGTGCAGAAGACGTTCCTTCTGAGAAGGAGAATTCGGACATAAAGAAGGAACTACAATTTCCTGATTAATGTTTCGATCAGAAACTACCTTAGGAAGAAATCCTAATTTATTACGCAAAACTACCTTATCCGCATGAAAAATAAGATGAGAACACTGCAAAGCCGAGAGTTCAGACACTCTACGAGCAGAAGAAATAGCAACAAGAAATGCATAGGTTCAAACGGAACCACTTGAAGGACATTGAGAACCAAATTAAGACTCCATGAAGGAGAAATAGGTCTAAACACAGGCCTGATCCTAACCAGAGCCTGACAAAAAGACTGAACATCTGCCAGACGTTTAAGCTGAAATTTGTCCCTTTAAGGAACTTGCTGATAACCTTCTCCAAACCCTCTTGGAGAAAAACTAAAATTCTAGGAATCCTAACTCTACTCCATGAGTAGCCCTTAGATTCGCACCAGGAAAGATATTTACGCCAATTCTTATGGTAAATTCTTCTAGTTACAGGCTTCCTAGCCTGAACCAAAGTCTCTACGACCGCATCAGAAAAACCTTGTTTTGACAAAATCAAACGTTCAATCTCAAAGCAGTCACCTTCAGAGAAACCAGATTTGGGTGAAGAAAAGGACCTTGAATGAGACGGTCCTTCCTTAATGGAAGCCTCCAGGCTGGTAGAGACGACATGTCCACTAGGTCTGCATACCAAGTCCTGCGGGGCCAGGCAGGAGCGATGAGAATCACTGGAGCCTTTTCCCATTTGATTCGAGCAATAACCCGAGGGAGAAGGGCGAACGGGGGAAATAGGTATGCAAGCTTGAATGACCAAGGAACCACCATGGCATCCATCAGCTCCGTCTGCGGATCCTTGGACGTCGACCCGTACCTCGGGAGCTTGGCATTCAGTCAAGATGCCATGAGATCCAACTCCGGTTGGCCCCATTTGAGGATCAAACTTGAGAACACTTCCGGATGGAGTTCCCACTCGCCCGGATGAAAACTGTCGGCTCAGAATATCAGCCTCCCAGTTGTCCACCCCTGGGATGTGGATCGCCGACAGACAGGAGTGGGCCTTCGTCCACCAAATTATTTTGGATACTTCTGACATCACTAAGGAACTCCTCGTTCCTCCCTAATGATTGATGTACGCTACAGTCGTTATGTTGTTCGACTGAAATCTGATAAACCGGGCCAAGGCTAACTGAGTCCAGGCCAGAAGAGCATTGAAAATTGCTCTCAATTCCAGAATGTTGATGGGAAGAAGAGATTCCACACGGGTCCATACTCCCTGAGCTTTCAGAGAACCCCAGACAGCTCCCCATCCGCAAAGACTGGCGTCTGTTGTCACCCAGGGTGGACTGCGAAAGCAGGTTCCATGAGAAAGATGATCTAGAGACAACCACCATTGAAGAGAGTCCCTTGTCTCCTTCTCCATGATTATTGGAGGAGACAAGTCCGCATAATCTCCATTCCACTGACTGAGCATGTTTAACTGTAGAGGTCTGAGATGGGACTGAGCAAACGGGATGATGTCCATCGCCACCACCATCAGTCCGATAACCTCCATACACTGGGCCATTGAAGGACTTGAAGTGGATTGGAGTATTCGACAAGTATGTATAATCGTTGATTTCCTGACTTCTGTCAGAAAAATCTTCATTTGAACAGAATCTATTAGAGTTCCCAAGAAGGTCACTCTTGTCTTTGGAACTAAAGAACTCTTTTCCAAGTTTATCTTCCACCCGTGGGACCTGAGGAAGGATATCACAATGTCGGTATAAGACTTTGCTTGATGGCAAGACGGTGCCTGGACTAGAATATCATCTAGGTAGGGTGCTACCGCTATGCCTCATGGTCTTAAGACCGCCAAAAGAGACCCCAAAACCTTTGTGAAAATTCTGGGTGCCGTAGCCAGATCAAATGGAAGAGCTACAAACTGGAAGTGCTTGTCCAGAAAGGCAAATCTTAGGAACTTGTGATGGTCCTTGTGGATAGGAACATGAAGGTATGCATCCTTTAAGTCCACAGTCGTCATGAATTGACCCTTCTGGATCAATGGCAGGATAGTACTAATGGTCTCCATCTTGAATGATGGAACCTTGAGAAACTTGTTTAGACTCTTGAGATCTAAAATAGGTCTGAAATTTCCCTCCTTTTTGGGAACCACAAAAAGATTTGAATAAAAACCCTGTCCTTGTTCCTGAAGAGGAACTGGGGTAATTACTCCCATGGAGGAAATGTCTCTTACACAGCGTAAGAACGACTCTCTCTTTATCTGGCTTACAGATAATCTTGAAAGGAGGAATGTTCCTCAAGGAGAAAAGTTTTATAACGCTAGTCTGTATCCCTGGGACACAATCTCTATAGCTCAGGGATCCTGAACATCTCTTACCCAAGCCTGAACGAAAAAAGACAGTCTGCACCCGACCAGATCTGGGACTGGATCGGGGGCCAACCCTTCATGCTGTCTTAGATTCAACAGCAGGCTTCTTGGATTGTTTTCCCTTGTTCCATGATTGGTTGGGTCTCCAAATGGACTTAGGCTGGGTAAAGTTTCCCTCCTGTCTGGAGGAGGAAACAAAGGAATTTCCCTTTAAGTTTCGAAAGGAACGAAAATTACCCTGACGTGATAAAGGCATTAGCTAATTTTAGCTCCTTGATCCTATCTTGGATCTCCTCCAAAGTGGTCTCAGTTCTGAGAGACTCATAAAGAGCATCAAACCAGTAAGCTACTGCACTGATGAACATAAATCTTTTTAAGTAAGCCTTCCAGCTTCTTATCCATAGGATCTTTGAAAGCACAGCTATCCTCAATAGGGATAGTAGTATGTTTGGCCAGAGTGGAAACAGCTCCTTTCACCTTGGGGACAGTCTGCCAGGTTTCCTTTATAGCATCCGCCACAGGAAACATTTTCTTGAAAACCGGTGATGGAGAAAAAGGAATACCAGGTTTATCCCATTCCTTAGAAATAATCTCCAAAGTCTTCTTAGGAACCGGAAAAACATCAGTATATGATGGGACCTCAAAATATTTATCCATCTTGCCCAACTTCTCTGGGGCCACTACTAGAGAAGGGTCACAATCGTCCAAAGTTGCTAATACCTCCCTGAGTAACAGACGAAGGTGTTCCAACTTAAACCTGAAAGAAACCACCTCAGAATCTGTCACAGGTGCAGAACTTTAAGGCTCAGAAATTTCACCTTCTGATAAAAACGCAGAACCCTCTACCTCAGAGCCCTGAGAGGGTATATTTGCAAAGGACACCAGAGCGTCAGCAACCTCACTCTTCTCACACTTTCTTTTACGCCTGCCTTGTAACATAGGCAAAGCAGATAATGCATCTGAAATAGTAGAGGACATGACCACAGCTATATCAGATAAAGTAATTCCAGCTGAAACCGGAACAGAAGTACATGGCACTGCTTGAGCGGGCGATATTTCCTGGGACACTAGGGGAGACAGCAGCGGCATACTCTGCATCTGATGCTGAGACCCCTGCGAAGTACCCGCCTTAGATAACAATTGCTCATTAAAAATCTTTAAAACTCCAAGCCTTCTCAACAGAGGAAGGACAAAAAGACAGGTGGTTCAACTTGAGCTTCAAACACAAGGAGCAAACACCAGATTGATCAGATTCAGCATCCATCTCAATGGACATTAAAAAAATAAAAAAACAGAATTTATGCTTACCTGATAAATTACTTTCTCCAACGGTGTGTCCGGTCCACGGCGTCATCCATAACTTGTGGGAATATTCTGCTCCCCAACAGGAAATGGCAAAGAGCACAGCAAAAGCTGTCCATATAGTCCCTCCCAGGCTCCGCCCCCCCCCAGTCATTCGACCGACGGACAGGAGAAAAAAAGGAGAAACTATAGGGTGCCGTGGTGACTGTAGTTAAAGAAAGAAATTTATCAAACCTGATTAAAAAACCAGGGCGGGCCGTGGACCGGACACACCGTTGGAGAAAGTAATTTATCAGGTAAGCATAAATTCTGTTTTCTCCAACATTGGTGTGTCCGGTCCACGGCGTCATCCATAACTTGTGGGAACCAATACCAAAGCTTTAGGACACGGATGAAGGGAGGGAGCCAATCAGGTTACCTAAACAGAAGGCACCACGGCTTGCAAAACCTTTCTCCCAAAAATAGCCTCCGAAGAAGCAAAAGTATCAAATTTGTAGAATTTGGCAAAAGTGTGCAGAGAAGACCAAGTCGCTGCCTTACATATCTGATCAACAGAAGCCTCGTTCTTGAAGGCCCATGAGGAAGCCACAGCCCTAGTAGAGTGAGCTGTGATTCATTCAGGAGGCTGCCGTCCGGCAGTCTCGTAAGCCAATCGGATGATGCTTTTGAGCCAAAAGGAAAGAGGTAGCAGTAGCTTTTTGACCTCTCCTCTTGCCAGAATAAACGACAAACAGTGAAGACGTTTGTCTGAAATCCTTTGTTGCTTCTAAATATAACTTTAAAGCACGGACTACATCTAAATTGTGTAACAAACGTTCCTTCTTTGAAACTGGATTCGGGCACAAAGAAGGCACAACTATTTCCTGGTTAATATTTTTGTTGGAAACAACTTTTGGAAGGAAACCAGGTTTAGTACGCAAAACAACCTTATCTGAATGGAACACCAGATAGGGTGGATTACACTGCAGAGCAGATAATTCAGAAACTCTTCTAGCAGAAGAAATAGCAACCAAAAACAGAACTTTCCAAGATAACAACTTGATATCTATGGAATGCAAGGGTTCAAACGGAACCCCTTGAAGAACTGAAAGAACTAAATTTAGACTCCAAGGAGGAGTCAAAGGTCTGTAAACAGGCTTGATCCTGACTAAAGCCTGTACAAAAGCTTGAACATCTGGCACAGCTGCCAGTCGTTTGTGCAACAAGACAGATAGAGCAGAAATCTGTCCTTTTAGAGAACTCGCTGACAATCCCTTATCCAAACCTTCTGGTAGAAAGGAAAGGATCCTGGGAATTTTAATCTTACTCTATGAGAATCCCTTGGATTCACACCAACAGATATATCTTTTCCATATTTTATGGTAAATCTTTCTAGTCACAGGTTTTCTGGCTTGTACCAGAGTATCTATCACGGAATCCGAAAACCCACGCTTAGATAAAATCAAGCGTTCAATTTCCAAGCAGTCAGCTGGAGAGAAACTAGGTTTGGATGTTCGAATGGACCTTGTACTAGAAGATCCTGTCTCAAAGGTAGCTTCCATGGTGGAGCCGATGACATATTCACCAGGTCTGCATACCAAGTCCTGCGTGGCCACGCAGGAGCTATCAAAATCACAGAGGCCTTCTCCTGATTGATCCTGGCTACCAGCCTGGGAATGAGAGGGAACGGTGGAAACGCATAAGCTAGGTTGAAGGCTCAAGGCACCACTAATGCATCCACTAGAGTCGCCTTGGGATCCCTGGATCTGGACCCGTAGCAAGGAACCTTGAAGTTCTGACGAGACGCCATCAGATCCATGTCTGGAATGCCCCATAATTGGGTCAACTGGGCAAACACCTCCGGGTGAATTTCCCACTCCCCCGGATGGAAAGTCTGACGACTCAGATAATCCGCCTCCCAGTTGTCTACTCCTGGGATGTGGATCGCAGATAGGTGGCAGGAGTGATCCTCCGCCCATTTGATGATTTTGGACACCTCTCTCATCGCCAGAGAACTCCTTGTTCCCCCCTGATGGTTGATGTAAGCAACAGTCGTCATGTTGTCTGATTGGAATCTTATGAATCTGGCCTTTGCTAATTGAGGCCAAGCCTGGAGAGCACTGAATATCGCTCTCAGTTCCAGAATGTTTATTGGGAGAAGAGACTCTTCCCGAGACCATAGGCCCTGAGCTTTCAGGGAGTCCCAGACCGCGCCCCAGCCTAATAGACTGGCGTCGGTCGTGACGATGACCCACTCTGGTCTGCGGAAGCTCATTCCCTGGGACAGGTGATCCTGGGTCAGCCACCAACGGAATGAGTCTCTGGTCTTCTGATCTACTTGAATCACTGAGGACAAGTCTGTATAGTCCCCATTCCACTGTTTGAGCATGCACAGTTATAATGGTCTTAGATGAATTCGAGCAAAAGGAACTATGTCCATTGCTGCAACCATCAACCCTACTACTTCCATGCACTGAGCTATGGAAGGCCGTAGAATAGAGTGAAGAACTTGACAAGCATTTAGAAGCTTTGACTTTCTGACATCTGTCAGGAAAATCTTCATTTCTAAAGAATCTATTATTGTCCCCAAGAAGGGGACTCTTGTCGACTGAGACAGGGAACTTTTTTCTATGTTCACCTTCCACCCGTGAGATCTGAGAAAGGCTAGAACAATGTCTGTGTGAGCCTTTGCTTTGGAAAGAGACGACGCTTGAATTAGGATGTCGTCCAAGTAAGGTGCCACTGCAATGCCCCTTGGTCTTAGAACCGCTAGAAGGGACCCGATCACCTTTGTGAAAATCCTTGGAGCAGTGGCTAGCCCGAATGGGAGAGCCACGAACTGGTAATGTTTGTCCAGAAAGGCGAACCTTAGGAACTGATGATGATCTTTGTGGATAGGAATATGTAGATACGCATCCTTTAAATCCACGGTAGTCATAAATTGACCCTCCTGGATTGTAGGTAAAATCGTTCGAATAGTTTCCATTTTAAACGATGGCACTCTGAAAGTTCCCTCTTTTTTGGGAACTACAAACAGATTTGAGTAAAACCCCAGACCTTGTTCCACAGTTGGAACTGGGTGTATCACTCCCATCTTTAACAGGTTTTCTACACAATGTAAGAATGCCTGTCTCTTTATTTGGTTTGAAGATAAGCGAGACATGTGGAACCTTCTCCTTGGGGGTAGTTCCTTGAATTCTAGAAGATAACCCTGAGAGACTATTTCTATTGCCCAGGGATCCTGAACATCTCTTGCCCAAGCCTGAGCAAAGAGAGAGAGTCTGCCCCCTACTAGATCCGGTCCCGGATCGGGGGCTACCCCTTCATGCTGTCTTGGTAGCAGCTGCAGGTTTCTTGGCCTGCTTACCCTTGTTCCAGCCTTGCATCGGTTTCCAAGCTGGTTTAGTCTGGGAAGCGTTACCCTCTTGTCTAGAGGTTGCAGAGTTGGAGGCCGGTCCGTTCCTGAAATTGCGAAAGGAACGAAAATTGTACTTATTCTTAGCCTTGAAAGGCCTATCTTGTGGGAGGGCATGGCCCTTACCCCCAGTGATGTCTGAAATAATCTCTTTCAATTCTGGCCCAAAGAGGGTCTTACCTTTGAAAGGGATATTAAGCAATTTTGTCTTGGAAGATACATCCGCCGACCAAGACTTTAGCCAGAGCGCTCTGCGCGCCACAATTGCAAACCCTGAATTTTTCGCCGCTAATCTCGCTAACTGCAAAGCGGCATCTAAAATAAAGGAATTAGCTAACTTAAAGGGACAGTATACTGTAAAATAGTTTTTCCCTTAATGTGTTTACAATTGCTTTTTATACCAACTGCAGAGTAAAAAATGTATGAAAATTAGCTTTTTAAGGTTTATTTCTGTATATTAAAGCTCTGATTTTGTGTTTTGAAGCCACAGCCTAATAAAATTGGTTGAGCTTGTAGGTATAATCAGATCTCATTACTGTATCACATTGTGCACATATACCTGCTTCTTTATCTTATATCTGTCCTTAAAACAATTACCAATACTTTGAGAGAACAATGGAAAATCAACATTTTATTACTTTATCTCTGCTTTATCACACTGGGAGTGTAATTTCTTCTGCTGGCTGTGTTTACAAAGCTTATCTATAGCTGGTACGCGCGGCCACAAACTTTCAGAATAGGTGGGGATACCACATGCTAAATTAACAATTTCAATTGCCAATATAAGGGTAAAGGAGCTACTTGTAAACAATTTAATACACTCCAGCAGGTAAAGTGGATCATTGGGAACAAATTAAAGGGGAGAAATTTTTTGAGTAAACTGTCCCTTTAAGTGCGTGAATTCTGTCCATAACCTCCTCATACGGAGTCTCCCTACTGAGCGATTTTTCTAGTTCTTCGAACCAGAACCACGCTGCTGTAGTGACAGGAATAATACACTAAATAGGTTGAAGGAGGTAACCTTGCTGTACAAAAATCTTTTTAAGCAAACCCTCCAATTTTTTATCCATAGGATCTTTGAAAGCACAATTGTCCTCAATAGGAATGGTTGTGCGTTTGGCTAGTGTAGAAACCGCCCCCTCGACCTTAGGGACTGTTTGCCATAAGTCCTTTCTGGGGTGGACCATAGGAAATAATTTCTTAAATATAGGAGGAGGGACAAAAGGTATGCCAGGTTTCTCCCAGTCCTTATTCACTATGTCCGCCACCCGCTTGGGTATTGGAAAAGCCTTGGGGTGCACCGGGACCTCTAGAAACTTGTCCATCTTGCACAATTTTGCTGGGATGACCAGGTTGTCTCAATCATCCAGAGTAGATAGCACCTCCTTAAGCAGTGCGCGGAGATGCTCTAATTTAAATTTAAATGTCACAACATCAGGTTCTGCCTGCTGAGAAATTCTTCCTGAATCAGAAATTTCCCCATCTGACAAAACCTCCCTCATAGCCCCTTCAGATTGGTGTGAGGGTATGACAGAGCAATTATCAGCGCCCACCTGCTCTACAGTGTTTAAAACAGAGCAATTGCGCTCTCTCTGAAATGTAGGCATTTTGGATAAAAATATTTGCTATGGAGTTATCCATCACAGCCGTCAATTGTTGCATAGTAACAAGCATTGGCGCGCTAGAAGTACTAGGGGTCTCTTGCATGGGTAAAACTGGTGTGGACACAGAGGGAGATGATGTAGAACTATGTCTACTCCCTTCATCTGATGAATCATCTTGGGCAACTTTACTATCTGTGGCAGTACTGTCCTTACTTTGTTTGGACGCTATGGCACAATTATCACACATATTTGAAGGGGGAGACACATTGGCTTCCATACATACAGAACATAGTCTATCTGAAGGCACAGACATGTTAAACAGGCTTAAACTTGTCAATAAAGTACAAAAACCGTTTTAAAACAAAACCGTTACTGTTTATTTAAATTTTAAACAGGGCACACTTTATTACTGAATATGTGAAAAACTATGAAGGAATTATTCAATCTTAACCAAATTTTCACCACAGTGTCTTAAAGCATTCAAAGAATTGCACCCCAAATTTCAGGCTGTTAACCCTTAAAATGTGGAAACCGGAGCCGTTTACAGTTTTAACCCCCTTACAGTCCCAGCCCCAGCCTTTGCTGCGACTTCACCAAACCCAGGGGAGTATACGATACCAAATGAAGCCTTCTAGGAACCTTTTCAACTAATTCCAGACCCACACACATGCAGCTGCATGTACTGCTCTCAAAAGTAACTGTGCAGTAATGGTGCGAAAATGAGGCTCTGCCTACTACAGAGAAAGGCCCTTCCTGACTGGGAAGGTGTCTAAACCAGTGCCTGACGTAAAAAAACGTTCCCCAAAGTTAAAAAGTGTGAATATCAACATCAAACTGTATAAAAAGCCTAAATAAAGCAATCGATCTAGCCCATAAAAGTGTCTACCAGTTTTATAGCCCATATTAAGCCCTTTATTCTGTTTGAGACTAAGAAAATGGCTTACCGATCCCCATGAGGGGAAAAATGACAGCCTTCCAGCATTACACAGTCTTGTTAGAAATATGGCTAGTCATACCTTAAGCAGAAAAGTCTGCCAACTGCTCCCCCCAACTGAAGTTATCTCATCTCAACAGTCCTGTGTGGGAACAGCAATCGATTTTAGTTACTGCTGCTAAAATCATACTTCTCTCACAAACAGAACTCTTCATCTTTTTCTGTTTCAGAGTAAATAGTACATACCAGCACTATTTTAAAATAACAAACTCTTGATAGTAGAATAAAAACTACAACTAAACACCACATACTCTTCACCATCTCCATGGAGATGCTACTTGTTCAGAGCGGCAAAGAGAATGACTGGGGGGGCGGAGCCTGGGAGGGACTATATGGACAGCTTTTGCTGTGCTCTTTGCCATTTCCTGTTGGGGAGGAAAATATTCCCACAAGTTATGGATGACGCCGTGGACCGGACACACCAATGTTGGAGAAATGTATATTTTTCTTTTTATGTAACTGTGCCTTTACGGCACAAAAAGAACACAAAACAATACCTTAGCAACTCAGCTCTAATGATAAATTGACATATATAAGCAATAGAGTGCAAAAAAACGTTATATATATAAAAAACGGTACTGTATTTTTAAATTATAAAGGTATGAAAAAAAAACTTTTCTTTCCTAAAAACGATATGGAAAAAAACTATGAAAACAAACACCTCTACACCTCAGCAGCCTGCTGAAGTGCCTACCTGTCCCCTGAACCAAGGATTAACCCTTTTCGTTTTTTGCTTGTCTCTTGCAGAGGAAAAAACAGCCTTTACTTGCAGGGAAACAGGAACCAGCAATGGTTTTTTGGAGGAAAAACAATTTTTACAGCCTGATATATTCTTCTAAACACCAGGCACACAGAAAAAAGGTTCCATGCAACTTTACCAAGCATGGACCTAGTACAGGAAACAGGAAAGTGTGCGAAAATAGGCCCCGCCCATCGTGGGCGTCACCAAAAACTAATATCAGTAAAATTAAGCAGTCTCCCACACAAAAAACATAATTTATGTAAGAACTTACCCGATAAATTCATTTCTTTCATATTAGCAAGAGTCCATGAGCTAGTGACGTATGGGATATACATTCCTACCAGGAGGGGCAAAGTTTCCCAAACCTCAAAATGCCTATAAATACACCCCTCACCACACCCACAAATCAGTTTAACGCATAGCCAAGAAGTGGGGTGATAAGAAAAAAGTGCGAAAGCATAAAAAATAAGGAATTGGAATAATTGTGCTTTATAAAAAAAAAAAAAATCATAACCACCACAAAAAGGGTGGGCCTCATGGACTCTTGCTAATATGAAAGAAATGAATTTATCAGGTAAGTTCTAACATAAATTATGTTTTCTTTCATGTAATTAGCAAGAGTCCATGAGCTAGTGACGTATGGGATAATGACTACCCAAGATGTGGATCTTCCACGCAAGAGTCACTAGAGAGGGAGGGATAAAATAAAGACAGCCAATTCCGCTGAAAATAATCCACACCCAAAATAAAGTTTAAATCTTATAATGAAAAAAAAAACTGAAATTATAAGCAGAATCAAACTGAAACGGCTGCCTGAAGTACTTTTCTACCAAAAACTGCTTCAGAAGAAGAAAACACATCAAAATGGTAGAATTTAGTAAAAGTATGCAAAGAAGACCAAGTTGCTGCTTTGCAAATCTGATCAACCGAAGCTTCATTCCTAAACGCCCAGGAAGTAGAAACTGACCTAGTAGAATGAGCTGTAATCCTTTGAGGCGGAGTTTTACCCGACTCGAAATAAGCATGATGAATTAAAGATTTCAACCAAGATGCCAAAGAAATGGCAGAGGCCTTCTGACCTTTCCTAGAACCGGAAAAGATAACAAATAGACTAGAAGTCTTTCGGAAATTCTTAGTAGCTTCAACATAATATTTCAAAGCTCTAACTACATCCAAAGAATGCAATGATCTCTCCTTAGAATTCTTAGGATTAGGACATAATGAAGGAACCACAATTTCTCTACTAATGTTGTTAGAATTCACAACCTTAGGTAAAAATTTAAAAGAAGTTCGCAACACCGCCTTATCCTGATGAAAAATCAGAAAAGGAGACTCACAAGAAAGAGCAGATAATTCAGAAACTCTTCTAGGAGAAGAGATGGCCAAAAGAAACAAAACTTTCCAAGAAAGTAATTTAATGTCCAATGAATGCATAGGTTCAAACGGAGGAGCTTGAAGAGCCCCCAGAACCAAATTCAAACTCCAAGGAGGAGAAATTGACTTAATGACAGGTTTTATACGAACCAAAGCTTGTACAAAACAATGAATATCAGGAAGATTAGCAATCTTTCTGTGAAAAAAAACAGAAAGAGCAGAGATTTGTCCTTTCAAGGAACTTGCAGACAAACCTTTATCCAAACCATCCTGAAGAAACTGTAAAATTCTCGGAATGCTAAAAGAATGCCAGGAAAAATGATGAGAAAGACACCAAGAAATGTAAGTCTTCCAGACTCTATAATATATCTTCCTAGATACAGATTTACGAGCCTGTAACATAGTATTAATCACAGAGTCAGAGAAACCTCTTTGACTAAGAATCAAGCGTTCAATCTCCATACCTTTAAATTTAAGGATTTGAGATCCTGATGGAAAAAAGGACCTTGCGACAGAAGGTCTGGTCTTAACGGAAGAGTCCACGGTTGGCAAGAGGCCATCCGGACAAGATCCGCATACCAAAACCTGTGAGGCCATGCTGGAGCCACCAGCAGAACAAACGAGCATTCCTTCAGAATCTTGGAGATTACTCTTGGAAGAAGAACTAGAGGCAGAAAGATATAGGCAGGATGATACTTCCAAGGAAGTGACAATGCATCCACTGCTTCCGCTTGAGGATCCCTGGATCTGGACAGATACCTGGGAAGTTTCTTGTTTAGATGAGAAGCCATCAGATCTATTTCTGGAAGTCCCCACATTTGAACAATCTGAAGAAATACCTCCTGGTAGGAATGTATATCCCATACGTCACTAGCTCATGGACTCTTGCTAATTACATGAAAGAAAAGCCCCAGTGCCAGTACATATTACCAAAAAAGGAGACCCCTTATAGATACAGAAGGGGTACTTTGTCCCAGAGCTGCTATGCAGCCTTTTAGATTAGAGAAGTGCCATAATATCCTTGCTCCCAGCATGAATAAAGAAAAGGCACTTACCTCAATGCTGACCGACAGCAAGATCTTCCATCAGGTGTAGTGGATATCTTCTCCCTCCCATGGCCCTGTGGAAGCAGATCAGCCTGAGTTACCATGCGCTTAGGCTATCTATATAGGGGCAACAGATATTTAGGAGGAGCAGTGAGAATTATGTCCCACCAGTTCCTAATGCTTTAAGCCACCAAAAGCCCTTCTGTAGAGACTGATAAGGTCTAGGCTACACCCCAGATGAAAGTAGCACACTCTGGTACCACTTTAAAATACCAAACTCTTGATTGATGATTCTTTTCTAACACCTCACTTTGCCACGCTCCTATTACTAACACAGGCAAAGAGAATGACTGGGTGGGAGGGAAGGGAGGAGCTATTTAACAGCTTTGCTGTAGGTGCTCTTTGCCGCCTCCTGTTGACCAGGAGGTGAATATCCCATAAGTAATGAGATGATCCGTGGACTTGTCATGTCCTTAAGAGGAAATATCTATTAAGCCAATCACAAGAGACAAATGTGTGCAGGCACCAATTAGCAACAGCTCCCACTAGTGTATGATATGTGCGTATTCATTTTTTAACAAGGGATACTAAGAGAACGAAACACATTTGAAAATAGAAGTGAATTTAAAAGTGTCTTAAAATGACATGCTCTATCTGAATCATGCAAGTTTAATTTTGACTTTTCTATCCCTTTAAGCAAAAATAGCAAAAAAACAACTATACAACTATTAAGTTATACAAAACTAAAACACACCACATCTCCCATTTTCAATTATGTCCTTTAAACTCCATCATTAAAAAAAAAGTGTATAACTACTGTATCTCGCTCCTTGCGTTTTCTAAATCTATGATTTCTGGGATTACTATGGTAACCCTAGAGTAGATGCAACATATTTAGCTTCAGAAATTATTTAAAAACTCCAGTAAGCTAATTAAATGTCTCAAACTATTAGAGCTCAAGGCAAGATCTATGGTATATATACACACTTAAAAAATATGGAATAACAGAAACATAAAAAACGTAGGAACAAGTTTATAGTAAATATTATTAAACAGACACATGGTATTGTTCAAAACACTGTCTAGTACGGACTAGTAAAAGATAGCCAACTTCATAACAGTCAGGACTGCAACCTACTGTTTTGCATCAAAGCCCTCTCTAAAAATCTGTCAGGGGGTTAAAGTGTAATGTAAAAATAGGTGTCTAAGACAGAGAAAATAAAATATTAAATAATATGAATCAATTATGTATAAAGGAGTTTAATACCTAATTATTATGAACCAACACAAGTTAATTGTCAGATTGTCTAAACTTTTAAGGCTGAACATTTATACCTACCTTGTCATTAAACCACACTACAACAAAATCAGCAACTGAAAATGTTTATCCAGGTTAACAGTCTTAAAAACAGCACAGATGAATAATCTGAAATTTACAAATATTCCCGTGCATAAAAAATAAAAACGTAAGTATCCTGTTAGAATTGGTTTGTGCACAATAGGTGCACATTTAATGGATGCACAGAAAACAAATGCTGAGCATATTATAGTTGCAAAGTATTGCAGATATAAATTGATTTCCCTAGAGTAGAGCCTCTGACTTTCAGGCCACAGTACTATCTAAAAGACCACATTTTCATGATGTCTGAAGTACAAGGCAGGTGATATAATCAAATGCCTATTAACCAGCAATGTTTCCTAGCTAAACTGTTCTCAACCAAGTTGATCATAAAAAGCTGGTCTCTTAGTGAGTCCTGCCCTAAAGTGTTCAATGTAAGATCTTAACTGGCTGAATGATTTTGGCTAAAAATCATTCAGCCAGTTAAAAATCATTTGTAGATCACTAGTAAAATGCTAGTGATCTACAAACTCTAACCAACAGAGGGACATTAAATATTTTTTAGCAAAAGTTATAAACCAAAATTCATGCTCCGATCTTAACAATATTTGTCAGAGAGATGGATTTTTTTTTAATTAATTTATTATGCCTTGGTCACATTGGATCCTAAACGTACAACACAGTTTTTTTAGTTTGTGTGTGCTTTGACATTCTCACTACTTGCTTAGGCTAATCATGAAAACAATCCCTGCTAACCTATAAGGAGGTACACAGTCTTTTTCCAGTTGGTGTAGTGTAGTGTTTTGAGGAGCACAGTGTTTAAGCTCCAAATGTCTAATAAAGGGAAAAAAAGGAGCAAAAATCAACCACTCTAATGTATTTAATTGTACTATTATTGCATTGTTGCTCATTTTTCAATTCCCGGAAAGGTGGTTAAAAATCAGTTCCAAAGTAGAAATGCACTTCTGATCTAGAGCTGACAATGCCAAAAGTGGGTGGGGCTACATACAAACATACCACCTTGGATTGTTTTACAGGCTTAATTCAGCTCAAGACCAATAGTGCATCGGAGGTCTGTACAATTGCTTTGCAGAGGTTAACCAAACAATAGTGCAACAACAAAATGCTCCAGCACATTAGAACATTTTAATATAGCAACTATTATTTTTGTGTAGAATTCTGCTTGTCCCACACTCCCCTAGGAGGAAAAAAACTCATTCTATAACCTACAAAAACAGATCTCTGGTATAGACAATTAGCAGCATTTCAAAAACTAAGTTACATATTTAGCTTTTTAGCCTCTCAATGAAGCATGAGACAAAGCACAATTACACTACAAGAGGTGTTCAATCACTTCAAGTATGGACTGAAACTTTGATATTAATATAACTTTTTGCAATATTATATCCAGGTATAGACCAAAATACAAAAATGTGTGTTCCCCGGCAAAACAAGATTACTGTATAAGTGATGGGAGTTGGCAAACAAAATTTATGCCTACCTGATAAATTATTTTCTTTCAGAGGAGGAGGCCAAGAACCCACACAAGGGCTTCAAAAACCTCCCAACTCTCTCATTTTTATGTATAGCCGAGTAAAGGATAGAAAGGAAAGGTAGGAAACACAAAGCAGGGTCTATAGAGGTGTTGATAGAAAATGATGGTGATGATGGTCCATGGTCCATAGTCCTCAATAACATAAGGGATTAATACCCAAGCTTATGATCTATGTTACGGGAAGAATGGGACAATTTTTCTGGAAGTTCTTATTTAGCCGACACTGCGACCTGAAGGACTTTCCTGCCAAAAGCGGCTTGCAAATAAACAAAACATCATAGCGATAAACTCTAGGAAAAAGTATGCAGATAAGACATGTTGCAGCTTTGCAAAACTGCCCAAAAAATTTAAAATCTTTCAAAAGCCCACAATGTTGCACTTGCTATTGAAGAATGAGCTGTAATGATCTTAGAAAGATGACCATCCAACCATCAAGAAAGTCTTAGAAAGTCTTGAATCACTTCTCATGAGTTAACAGGCAAACACAACTTAGTAGCTTTCTGTCTGCCCTTTACTAGATTTAGTAGTAAAAAAACTTGAGAGCTTGGAGATAGAACTTCAAAGTGTTTACTATAATTAGATTATGTTATATCCACTACCTAGAGTTCGCAGGATCTGAACACAATGAAGGAACAACCATCTCTTGATTGGTATTTTCCATTTCGAAGAAAATCACATTTATTACAAAGTGTATAAACTTTTAGGCTAAAGAGATTGCTAAAAGAAAGAGTACTTTCCCGGTTAATAACAAAGTACTTTCCGGGACAATAGCAATGAATGCAAAAGTTCAAGAGAAGAATCTTTTAATATATAGAAAAGTAAGTTCAGATTCCAGGGTGGAGAAATAGGTTTCATCAGTGGCCTAATTCTAACACCTGAACAAAAGTCTGAACCTCAGAAAGTTTAGCTACCTCCCTATGAAGAAATAAGGCAGAAAATAGCGGACAACCCCTTGACCAGGGCATCCTGAAAACCGAAGGATTCTAGGAATGTTAAAGAATACCAAGAAAACCCTCTGGAAGAACACCATTTAAAGTATGTCTTCCAATCTTGTGTTAAATCTCTTGAGTTACGTACTTTCTGGCCTGCATTAAAGTTTCAATGACTAAATCAAATAAAACAAAATGTATGCTTACCTGATAAATGTATTTATTTCTTGACACAGTGAGTCCACGGATCATCTAATTACTAATCGGAATATTACTCCTGCCCAGCAGAAGGCGGCAAAGAGCACCACAGCAAAGCTGTTAAATATCATCTCCCTTCCTTCCAACCCCAGTCATTCGACCGAAGTAAAGGAGAGAAAAGAAGCAACAAGGTGCAGGTGCCTGAGGTTTATAATACAACCAAAAAACCTGTCTTAAAAAACAGGGCGGGCCGTGAACTCACTGTGTCAAGAAATAAATACATTTATCAGGTAAGCATACATTTTGTTTTCTTTCTAATGACACAGTGAGTCCACGGATCATCTAATTACTATTGGGAATCAATACACAAGCTAGAGGGCCCAGATAAGGGAGGGACAAGACAGGGAACTTAAACAGAAGGGACCACTGCTGAAGAACCTTTCTTCCAAAAGAAGCCTCAGCCAAGGCAAAAGTATAAAATTTTTAGAATTTGGAAAAAGTGTGTAGAGGACCAAGTTCCAGCCTTGCAAATCTGTTCCACAGAAGCTTCATTTTTGAACGTCCAGAAAGAGGAAACAGCCCTCGTAGAATGAGCCATGACTCTCTCAGGAGGCTGCTATCCAGCAGTTTCATGGGCAAAGCGAATTATACTCTTCAGCCACAAAGAAAGAAGTAACTGTAGCTTTCTGACCCTTACGTTTCCCAGAGAAAACAACAAACAGAGCCGAAGACTGTCAAAACTCCTTAGTCGCCTGCAAATAATATTTCAACGCACGCACCATATCTAGGTTGTGCAGCAGACTCTCTTTATGAGAAGGGTTAGGACATAAAGAAGGAACAACAATTTCTTGATTAATGTTCCTATTATTATCATAATTTATTTGTATAGCGCCGCCAAATTCTGTAGCACTGGGTACAATGATAGGGGTATACAATGACAACATTTTTGATAAAAATACAAAACCTAAAACTAAACTAATCTGATACAGGAGGAAGAGGGCCCTGCTCCGGAGAGCTCACAGTCTACAGGTTTAGGGTGCAGAGACATAAGGTTGGGGTAGCTTGCTACATAAGTTGTAGTTGCAGTAGTGAGTCAGGCAGTTCATGTATTAGTTTGGTTCGGATGAGGGATGGAGGAGATATGGTACGCCTCTCTGAATAGGTGGGTTTTCAAAACAACCCTTAGGAAGGAAACCCAACTTATTACGCAAAACTACCTTATCAGAATGAAAAATAAGATAAGGGGATTCACACTGCAACGCCGAGAGTTCTGAGACTCAGGGCAGAAGAAATTGCAACAAGAAACAAAACTTTCCAAGATAATAACTTTATATCTAAGGAATGCATAGGCTCAAATGGAGCCTGTTGAAGAACTTTAAGAATAAGGTTAAGACTCCAGGGAGGAGTAACCGGTTTAAACACAGGCCTGATTCTGACCAAGGCCTGACAAAAAGATTGCACATCTTGTACATCCGCCAGACACTTATGCAACAAAATAGACAAGGCAGATATTTGACCCTTCAAAGTACTAGCAGATAAACCCTTCTCCAGACCCTCCTGGAGAAAAGACAAAATTCTAGGAATTCGAACTCTACTCCAAGAGAAACCTCTAGATTCACACCAATGTAGATATTTACGCTATATATTATGGCAAATCTTTCTAGTCACAGGTTTATGAGCCTGAATTCATGGTCTCAATGACCAACTCAGAAAAACCACGCTTAGCTAAAATTAAGCGTTCAATCTCCAAGCAGTCAGCTTCAGAGAAACTAGATTTGGATGAAGGAAGAGCCCTTGAAGTAGAAGGCCCTTTCTTAATGGAAGTCTCCATGGTGGAAGAGATGACATCTCCACTAGGTCTGTATACCAGATCCTGTGAGGCCACGCCAGTGCAATGAGGATCACCGACACCCTCTCCTGTTTGATTCAAGTAATGACCCGAGGAAGGAGAGCGAACGGGGGAAATAGGTATGCTAGACCGAAATTCCAAGGGACCGCCAGAGCATCTATCAGTACTGCCTGAGGATAACTCGATCTCGAACCGTACCTAGGGAGCTTGGTATTCTGACGAGATGCCATGAGATCCAGATCCGGCTGTCCACATTTGAGAACCAATTTGGCAAACACCTCCGGATGAAGTTCCCACTCCCCCGGGTGAAACGTCTGTCTGCTCAGGAAATCCGCATCCCAATTGTCCACTCCTGGAATGTGAATCGCAGCTATACAGCAGTTGTGGGTCTCTGCCCACTGCATAATCTTGGCTACTTCTGTCATGGCCAAGGAACTCCAAGTTCCTCCCTGATGGTTGATGTAAGCCACTGATGTTATGTTGTCCGATTGAAACCTGATAAATCGGGCTGAGGATAACTGAGGCCAGAAGAGCATAGAAGATTGCTCTTAGCTCCTCCCGAGTCGATGCCCCTGAGCCTTTAGTGAAGCGCAGACTGATCCCCATCCCAACAGGCTGGCGTCTTGTCACAATCACCCAGGTGGTTCTGTGGAAGCAGGTTCCCTGGGAGAGATGCTCCTGAGACAACCACCAAAAAAGAGAATCTCTTGTCTCCTGATCAAATCTTGGAGACAGATCCGCATTATCTCCGTTCCATTGTCTGAGCATGCATAACTGCAGGGGTCTGAGGTGGAAATGGGCGGAATGAAACGGAATGATGTCCATGGCAGCTACCATCAGACTGATTACCTCCATACATTGAGCCACTTATGGCCGAGGAGAGGACTGAAGGGCCAAGCAAGAATCGAAGATCTTTCATTTTCTGACCTCTGTCAGAAATATCCTCATCAACAGGGAATCTATTATGGTTCCCAAGAAAATGACCCTTGTAGCTAGAATTAAGGAACTCTTTCCCAGATTCACCTTCCATCCGTGAGAGCGCAGGAAGGATAACATCTCTGTGTGGGAGTTCGCTTGTTGAAAGGATGATGCCTGAACTAGAATGTTGTCCAGATAAGGCGCTTTTGCAATACCCCGTAACCGGAGCACCGCCAACAGGGATCCCAGGACTTTTGAAAAAATTCTGGGAGGTGTGGCAAGGCCGAATGGAAGAGCCACAAACTGGAAGTGTTTGTCTAGAAAAGTGAACCTCATAAACTTGTGATGATCCCTGTGGATGGGAACATTCAGGTACGCATCCTTTAAGTCTACCATTGTCATGAATTGATCCTCTTGAACCAAGGGGAGAATGGAACGAATAGTTTCCATCTTGAAGGACGGTACTCTGAGGAACTTGTTTAGACTTTTGAGGTCTAGAATTGGTCTGAAAGTTCCCTCTTTTTTGGGAACCACAAACAGATTGGAGTAAAATCCCAGACCCTGTTCCGGCCTTGGAACAGGAACTATCACTTCCAGGTCGGAAAGGTCCAGAACACAGTGTAAGAACGCCTCTCTTTTTTATCTGGTCTGCAGATAATCTTGAGAGCAGAAAACTGCCCCTGGGAGGTTTATTTTCACAGCAAAACTATTTAAGTCTACTGTTGTGAGAAAACAGAATTTATGCTTACCTGATAAATTACTTTCTCTTACAGGTGTATCCAGTCCACGGATTCATCCTTACTTGTGGGATATTCTCAATCCCTACAAGAAGTGGCAAAGAGAGCACACAGCAAAGCTGTCCATATAGCTCCCCTCAGGCTCCGCCCCCCCCAGTCATTCGACCGACGGTTAGGAGAAAAAGGAGAACCATAGGGTGCAGTGGTGACTGTAGTTTTACAAAAAATTAAATTTGAACCTGACTTAATTGTCAGGGCAGGCCGTGGACGGGATACACCTGTAAGAGAAAGTAATTTATCAGGTAAGCATAAATTCTGTTTTCTCTTACTTGGTGTATCCAGTCCACGGATTCATCCTTACTTGTGGGATACCAATACCAAAGCTTTAGGACACGGATGAAGGGAGGGAACAAGTCAGGTCACCTAAACGGAAGGCACAACTGCTTGCAAAACCTTTTTCCCAAAAATAGCCTCCGAAGAAACAAAAGTATCGAATTTGTAAAATTTGGCAAATGTATGCAGTGAAGACCAAGTCGCTGCCTTACAAATCTGTTCAACAGAAGCCTCGTTCTTGAAAGCCCATGTGGAAGCCACAGCTCTGGTGGAATGAGCTGTAATTCGTTCAGGAGGCTGCTGTCCAGCAGTCTCATAAGCCAATCGGATGATGCTTTTCAGCCAGAAGGAAAGAGAGGTAGCAGTCGCTTTCTGACCTCTCCTTTTACCAGAATAGACAACAAACAAGGATGATGTTTGTCTGAAATCCTTAGATGCCTTTAAATAGAATTTTAAGGCACGAACCACATCAAGATTGTGTAAAAGTCGTTCCTTCCTAGAAACTGGATTAGGACACAGAGAAGGAACAATGATTTCCTGGTTAATATTCTTATTAGAAACCACTTTTGGAAGAAAACCAGGTTTGGTACGCAAAACAACCTTATCTGCATGGAACACCAGATAGGGTGAATTACACTGCAAAGCAGACAATTCAGAAACTCTTCGGGCAGAAGAAATGGCTACTAAAAACAAAACTTTCCAAGATAACAACTTGATATCTATGGAATGCAAAGGTTCAAACGGAACCTCTTGAAGAACTGAAAGAACTAAATTTAGACTCCATGGAGGAGCCACAGGCTTGTAAACAGGCTTGATTCTAACTAGGTGTACAAACACCTGGACGTCTGGTACAGCTGCCAGACGCTTATGTAACAGGATAGACGGAGCAGATATCTGTCCCTTTAAGGAACTAGCTGACGGACCTTTCTCCAATCCTTCTTAGAGAAAAGACAATATCCTTGGAATCCTAACCTTACTCCACGAGTAACCCTTGGATTCACACCAAAAAAGATATTTCCGCCATATCTTATGGTAAATTTTCCTGGTGACAGGCTTCCTGGCCTGTATCAGAGTGTCTATAACTGATTCAGAGAAACCACGCTTAGCTAGAATTAAGCGTTCAATCTCCAAGCAGTCAGTTGCAGAGAAACTAGATTTGGATGCTTAAAAGGACCTTGAATTAGAAGATCCTGCCTCGATGGCAGTTTCCATGGTGGGACCGATGACATGTCCACTAGGTCTGCATACCAAGTCCTGCGTGGCCACGCAGGCGCTATCAGAATTACCGAAGCCTTCTCCGGTTTGATTCTGGCTACATGCCGAGGGAGAAGAGGAAACGGTGGAAAGACATAAGCTAGACTGAATGACCAAGGCGCTTATTAATGCATCTATCAATGCCGCCTTGGGATCCCTGGACCTGGATCCGTAAAGGGGAAGTTTGGTGTTCTGACGGGACGCCATCAGATCCAATTCTGGAAAGTCCCCATCGCTGGGTCAGCTGAGCAAAAACCTCCGGGTGGCGTTCCCACTCCCCCGGATGGAAAGTCTGACGACTTAGAAAATCCGGCTCCCAGTTGTCTACCCCTGGGGTGTGAATTGCAGATAGATGGCAGGAGTGATCCTCTGCCCATTTGATGATCTTGGATACTTCCTTCATCGCTAGGGAACTTTTTGTTCCTCCCTGATGATTGATGTACGCTACAGTCGTGATGTTGTCCGACTGAAATCTGATGAATTTGGCTACCGCTAGTTGAGGCCACGCCTGGAGAGTATTGAATATCGCTCTCATCTCTAAAATGTTTATCGGTAGAAGAGATTCTTCCCAAGACCATAGCCCCTGAGCCTTCAGGGAGTTCCAGACCGCACCCCAGCCTAACAGACTGGCATCGGTCGTGACAATGATCCACTCTGGTCTGCGGAAACTCAATCCCTGAGACAGGTGATCTTGAGACAACCACCAGAGAAGAGAGTCTCTGGTTTTCTGATCCATTTGTATTTGAGGAGACAAATCTGCATAATCTCCATTCCACTGTTTGAGTATGCACACCTGCAGTGGTCTGAGATGGATTCGGGCAAAAGGGACAACGTCCATTGCCGCAACCATTAAAATTAATTACTTCCATGCACTGAGCCACGGAAGGCCGAAGAATGGAATGAAGAACTCGGCAAGTATTCAACAGTTTTGACTTCCTGACCTCTGTCAGAAAGATTTTCATTTCTACCGAGTCAATTAGTGTTCCCAGGAAGGGAACCCTTGTGAGCGGGGACAGAGAACTCTTTTCTACGTTCACCTTCCACCCGTGAGACCTTAGAAAGGCCAGAACGATGTCCTTATGAGCCTTGGCTCTGTGAAAGGACGACGCCTGTATTAATATGTCGTCTAGGTAAGGTGCTACTGCAATGCCCCGCGGTCTTAGTACCGCTAGAAGGGACCCTAGCACCTTTGTGAAAATTCTGGGAGCGGTGGCCAACCCGAAAGGAAGGGCCACGAACTGGTAATGTTTGTCCAGAAAGGCGAACCTTGGGAACTGATGGTGATCTTTGTGGATAGGAATATGTAGATACGCATCCTTTAGATCCACGGTAGTCATATATTGACCCTCCTGAATCATCGGCAAGATTGTCCGAATGGTTTCCATCTTGAAGGACGGAGCTTTGAGGAATTTGTTTAGAATTTTTAGATCCAGGATTGGCCTGAAAGTTCCCTCCTTTTTGGGAACTACGAACAGGTTTGAGTAAAAGCCCAGTCCTTGTTCTGCAATTGGAACTGGGTGTATCACTCCCATTTGTAGAAGATCTTCTACACAGCGTAAGAACGCCCGTTTCTTTATTTGGTCTGAAGACAAATGAGAAATGTGGAACCTTCCCCTTGGGGGAGAATCCTTGAATTCTAGAAGGTACCCCTGAGCAACTATTTCTAAAGCCCAGGGATCTGGAACATCTCTTGCCCTTGCCTGAGCAAAGAGAGAAAGTCTGCCCCCTACTAGATCCGATCCCGGATCGGGGGCTACCCCTTCATGCTGTCTTGGTAGCAGGCTTCTTGGCCTGTTTACCCTTATTCCAGCCCTGCAAGGGTTTCCAGGTTGCTTTGGGCTGGGAAGCGTTATCTTGCTTTGCGGCAGCAGAGGTTGTGGCAGGTCCGCTCCGGAAGTTGCGAAAGGAGCGAAAATTAGCCTTGTTTTTGGCCTTAAAAGGCCTATCTTGTGGAAGGGCATGTCCCTTGCCTCCAGTGATATCTGAAATAATTTCTTTCAGCTCTGGGCCGAATAGGGTTTTCCCCTTGAAGGGAATATTTAGCAGTTTCGTTTTGGACGACACATCGGCAGACCACGATTTGAGCCAAAGCGCTCTTCGCGCCATGATGGCAAAACCTGAGTTTTTCGCCGCTAGCTTAGCTAATTGGAGAGCGGCATCAGTGATAAAAGAATTAGCCAGCTTTAGAGCATGAATTCTATCCATGACCTCATCGTATGAAGTCTCCCTCTGGAGCGACTCCTCCAGGGCCTCGAACCAAAAAGCCGCTGCAGTAGTTACTGGAATAATGCAGGCAATTGGTTGAAGAAGAAAACCTTGCTGAACAAAAAATTTCTTCAGCAATCCTTCCAATTTTTTTATCCATAGAATCTTTGAAAGCACAACTGTCCTCTATTGGTATAGTTGTACGCTTAGCAAGTGTTGAAACAGCCCCCTCTACCTTAGGGACCGTCTGCCACGCGTCCTGCCTGGGGTCGTTTATGGGAAACATTTTCTTAAAGATAGGTGGGGGAACAAAGGGTACACCTGGTCTCTCCCACTCCTTAGTCACAATATCCGCCACCCTCTTTGGGATCGGAAATGCCTCAGTGTATACAGGGACCTCTAAAAACCTGTCCATTTTACACAATTTTTCAGGGACCACCATGGGGTCACAATCATCCAGCGTAGCTAAAACCTCCTTAAGCAGGACGCAGAGGTGTTCCAGCTTAAATTTAAATGCTAAGGAATCTGACTCTGCCTGCTGAGAAACTTTTCCTGTGTCAGAAATTTCTCCCTCAGACAGACCGTCCCTCACTGCTACTTCTGAGTTTTGTGAGGGTACTACAGATAAATTATCCAAAGCTTCAGATTGCTCATCCTCTGTATTTAAAACTGAGCTATCCCGCTTTCTTGGAAAAACAGGCAGTTTGGATAAAAATGCTGCAAGGGGATTATCCATTACTGCTGCCAATTGTTGCAAAGTAATAGGGGCCAATGCGCTAGAGGTACTAGGCATCGCTTGCGTTGGCGTAACTGGTGTAGACACATGGGGGGAGGAAGAAGGACTATCCTCATTACCCTCCGTTAAGGAATCATCTTGGGCTGCATTTTTAATTGTCACTGGATGATCTTTAAAATGCTTAGATGTTTTGGCACACTTTAAACATAAATGCCATGGGGGTACTGCCATGGCTTTTGAACATAAAGAACAAGGTCTATCTGAAGGCTCAGACATGTTTGACAGACTCAGACAACACTATAATATCGAAAAAATCACTTTTTGAAAAAACGTTACTGTCTCTTTAAATAATAAAAAGCACACACTTTTTTACCAAATCATCAAAATACAGCCGATCTTAATGAATTTTTCACCACATGATCCTAATGCTTTGAAATGATTGCACACAAATGTTCAAATCAATTAACCCCTTATTGCCCAAACCGGAACTAAATGAAGTAACCAACCGGTTTAACCCACTACAGTAGGATGCCACAGTCTTTGCTGTGGCTTTACCTTCCTTTAGGGTTATTTGTAGATGAAAAATAAGCCTCCCTGAAGTCCTCCTGTACTCTTAAGGCTCTACACGTGAAGCTGTCTTTCAAATCAACTGCGCAACTGAGGCGCGAAAATGAGGCCCCCTCCATCACTCCAGAGTTATGGGGCCTTCCAGAGTCAGATTAGGTGTCTTACAATATGACAGGCGTAATAAAAACCCGAAAAGTGTTTCCAACGTCTAAAACGCTTGATAAATATAAGATTACCTTAATAAAGTAATCGATTTAGCCCATCACAGTGTCTACCAGTATTTAAGCCCTTAACTGAAGCCATCATTCTATACTGTGTCTCAGAAAATGGCTTACCTTCCCTCATGGGATTTCTGTCAGTCTTCTAGCACTACCAAGTCTTGTTAGAAAAAATGACTGAGCATACCTTAAGCAGTATAAGCCTGCAAACTGTTCCCCCCCAACTGAAGTTCTCCGGTACTGAACAGTCCTGTGTGGGAACAGCAATGGATTTTAGTTACGACATGCTAAAATCTTTTTCCTCTCAGCAGAAATCTTCATCACTTTCTGCCTCAGAGTAAATAGTACAAACCGGCACTATTTTAAAATAAACTCTTGATTGAAGAAATAAAAACTACAAATCTAACACCACAAACTCTTTACCCTCCCGTGGAGATGCTACTTGTTAGAGCGGCAAAGAGAATGACTGGGGGGGCGGAGCCTGAGGGGAGCTATATGGACAGCTTTGCTGTGTGCTCTCTTTGCCACTTCCTGTAGTGATTGGGAATATCCCACAAGTAAGGATGAATCAGTGGACTGGATACACCAAGTAAGAGAAAAAGCTTATAAATCACCTTGACAGCCTCTACACCTCAGCTAAGCTAAGCTCTTGCTGAGGTGCCTACCTGCCCTGCCGAAACCGGAGCCAATAGCTATTAGATGGATTCCGGACTCAAACCGGAGTGTTACACCCAAGGTCTGTCAAGCGTAGTACACAAGACAGGAACCACAGCAAAATTTCTACCCTCCGGAACACAGGAAGTAAAGAGAAGAGCGTGCAATAGAAAATTTTATTGCGTCAGGTAGCCCCGCCTATCGTGGGTGTAACAGAACTAACCTCCCGGTCGGCATGATTATACTGAGGTAAAAAACCACTGGGAGCAAGTAAAACACACCACCTTTAAACTCACATGTTGGAATGTGAGAGAAAAAAAACCTTCTCACGGGAAGTCTTATTCTATAACCTATTTGATACCCTTGAGAGACAATATTCTGAATCCACCGATTCTGAATGGAACCTGCCCAAACGTCTTGAAATAATTTAAATCTGCCCCCCACCAGAAGAACTGGCTTGAGGGTCGCACCTTCATGCAGTTTTGGGGGCTGGCTTTGGTTTCTTAAAAGGCTTGGATTTATTCCAACTAAAATAAAAACAGCCATTTTTCGCTGAAAAAAATTAATCCACAACCCCAAAAAATAAGTTTATTTTCATAATTAAAAAGAAAAAAAACTTAAATCAAAAGCAGAAGAATCAAACTGAAACAGCTGCCTGAAGAACTTTTCTACCAAAAACTGCTTCTGAAGAAGTAAATACATCAAAACGATAGAATTTAGTAAATGTATGCAAAGAAGACCAAGTTGCTGCTTTGCAAATCTGATCAACTGAAGCTTCATTCTTAAAAGCCCACGAAGTGGAGACTGATCTAGTAGAATGAGATGTAATTCTCTGAGGCGGGGCCTGACCCGACTCCAAATAAGCTGAATGAATAAAAAGTTTCAGCCAAGGAAATAGCAGAAGCCTTCTGACCTTTCCTAGGACCAGAAAATATAACAAATAGACTCGAAGTCTTCCTGAAATTTTTAGTAGCTTCAACATAAGATTTCAAAGCTCTTACCACATCCAAAGAATGTAAGGATCTCTCCAAAGAATTCTTAGGATTAGGACACAAGGAAGGGACAACAATTTCTCTATTGATGTTGTTAGAATTCACAACCTTAGGTAAAAATTTAAAAGAAGTCCGCAAAACTGCCTTATCCTGATGAAAAATCAGAAAAGGAGACTCACAAGAAAGAGCAGATAGCTCAGAAACTCTTCTAGCAGAAGAGATGGCCAAAAGGAACAACACTTTCCAAGAAAGTAGTTTAATGTCCCAAGAATGCATAGGTTCAAATGGAGGAGCCTGTAAAGCCTTCAGAACCAAATTAAGACTCCAAGGAGGAGAAATTGATTTAATGACAAGCTTAATACGAACTAAAGCCTGTACAAAACAGTGTATATCAGGAAGTATAGCAATCTTTCTGTGAAATAAAACAGAAAGAGCGGAGATTTGTCCTTTCAAGGAACTTACAGACAAACCCTTATCCAAACCATCCTGAAGAAACTGTAAAATTCTAGGAATTCTAAAAGAATGCCAGGAGAATTTATGAGAAGAACACAATGAAATGTAAGTCTTCCAAACTCTATAATAAATCTTTCTAGAGACAGATTTACGAGCTTGTAACATAGTATTAATCACTGTGTCAGAGAAACCTCTATGACTTAGTACTAAGCGTTCAATTTCCATACCTTCAAATTTAATGACTTGAGATCCTGATGGAAAAACGGACCTTGAGATAGTAGGTCTGGCCGTAACGGAAGTGGCCAAGGCGGGCAACTGGACATCCAAACCAGATCCGCATACCAAAACCTGTGTGGCCATGCTGGAGCCACTAGCAACACAAATGATTCTTCCATGATGATTTTGGAGATCACTCTTGGAAGAAGAACTATAGGCGGGATGATAACACCAAGGACGTGTCAGCGCATCCACTGCTTCCGCCTGAACATCCCTGGACCTGGATAGGTATCTGGGAAGTTTCTTGTTTAGATGAGAGGCCATGAGATCTATCTCTGGAAGACCCCACATCTGAACAATCTGAGAAAACACATCTGGATGGAGGGACAACTCCCCTGGATGTAAAGTCTGGCGGCTGAGATAATCTGCCTCCCAATTGTCTACACCTGGGATATGTACCGCAGAGATTAGACAGGAGCTGGATTCCGCCCAAGCAAGTATCCGAGATACTTCTTTCATAGCTTGGGGGCTGTGAGTCTCACCCTGATGATTGACATATGCCACTGTTGTGATAATGTCTGTCTGAAAACAAATGAACGGTTCTCTCTTTAACAGAGGCCAAAACTGAAGAGCTCTGAGAATTGCATGGAGTTCTAAAATATTTATTGGTAATCTCGCCTCTTGAGATTTCCAAACCCCTTGTGCTGTCAGAGATCCCCAAACAGCTCCCCAACCTGAAAGACTCGCATCTGCTGCAGTCATGAGACCTAAAACTTCCATGCACATAGCCACTGAAGGGAATGACTGAGACTGAAGGTGCTGGCAGGCTGCAACCAATTTTAAACGTCTCTTGTCTGTTAGAGACAGAGTCATGGACACTGAATCTATCTGGAAGCCTAAAAAGGTGACCCTTGTCTGAGAATTCAAGAAACTTTTTTGTAAATTGATCCTCCAACCATGTTTCCGAAGAAACAACACTAGTTGATTCATGTGAGATTCTGCAGTACGTAAAGACTGAGCTAGTACGATATCGTCCAAATAAGGAAACACCGCAATACCCTGTTCTCTGATTACAGAGAGTAGGGCCCCCAGAACCTTTGAAAAGATTCTTGGAGCTGTTGCTAGGCCAAATGGAAGAGCAACAAATTGGTAATGCTTGTTTAGAAAAGAGAATCTCAGAAACTGATAATGTTCTGGATGAGTCAGAGTATGAAGGTATGCATCCTGCAAGTCTATTGTGGACATATAATATCCTCGCTGAACAAAAGGCAGAATAGTCCTTATAGTCACCATCTTGAAAGTGAAAGGTACTCTTACATAACGATTCAAAATTTTCAGATCCAGAACTGGTCTGAATAAATTTTCCTTTTTTGGGACAATGAATAGATTTGAATAAAACCCCAAACCTTGTTCCTGAAGAGGAACTGGCATGATTACCCCTGAAGACTCCAGGTATGAAACACACTTCAGGAAAGCCTGAGCTTTTACTGGATTTGCTGGGATACGTGAGAGAAAAAAATCTTCTCACAGGAGGTCTTACTCTGAATCCTATTCGATACCCTTGAGAGACAATGCTCTGAATCCATTGATTTTGGACAGAATTTATCCAAAAATCCTTGAAAAACCTTAATCTGGCCCCTACCAGCTAAGCTGGAATGAGGGCCGCACCTTCATGCGGACTTAGGGGCTGACTTTGGTTTCCTAAATGGCTTGGATTTATTCCAATTTGAGGAATGCTTCCAACTGGAAGCAGATTCCTTGGGGGGAGGATTGAGTTTTTGTTCCTTATTCTGACGAAAGGAACGAAAACGGTTAGAAGCCTTAGATTTTCCCTTAGGTTTTTGTATCCTGAGGCAGAAAAACTCCCTTTCCCCCAGTAACAGTTGAAATAAAAGAATCCAACTGAGAACTAAATAAATTATTACCTTGGAAAAAAAGAGATAGTAATCTAGATTTATGTCATATCAGCATTCCAAGTTTTAAGTCACAAAGCTCTTCTAGCTAATATAGCTAAAGACATGGATCTAACATCAATTTTTATAATATAAAAAATGGCATCACAAATAAAATGATTAGCATGTTGCAGTAAGCGAATAATGCTAGATAAGTCAGAATCCAATTCCTGTTGCACTAAATTCTCCAACCAGAAAGTTGATGCAGCCGCAACATCAGCCAAAGAAATTGCAGGTCTGAGAAGATGACCTAAATATAAATAGGCCTTCCTTAGATAAGATTCAAGCTTCCTATCTAAAGGATCCTTAAAGGAAGTACTATCTTCCATAGGAATAGTGGTACGTTTAGCAAGAGTAGAAATAGCCCAATCAACTTTGGGGATTTTTTTCCCAAAACTCTATAGATTTTGCTGGTAAAGGATACCATTTTTTAAACATTGAAGAAGGAATAAAAGTACCACCTGGCTTATTCCCTTCCTTAGAAATCATACCAGAAATAGCCTCAGGAATAGGAAAAACCCCATGAGAAACTACAGGAGGTTTAAAAACAGCATTTAAACGTTTATTAGACTGAACGTCAAGAGGACTGGTTACCTCAATATCCAAAGTAATTAACACTTCTTTTAATAAAGAAAGCATCTACTCTATCCTATATTATAAAAGGCCAAGTGTTTGTCTGAAGCCGTCATGCGCAGTAGAGACAAACACTTGGCCTTGAGATAGGGAGCGCGAGGTACACAAACAGCTGTGAGGTCTGGGGAGCACGAGGTAAGCTGATTGAAACAGCCTGTGGCAAGAGATATGGAGCGCGAGCTACTCAACAGCTGTGACGTCTGCTGCGTGAGAAGCGGCCACGCGCTCCCCAGACCTCACAGCTGTTTGTGGCCGACGGGAGCATTGCGATGGGGGCGTGGCCGGACGTTGCGAGAGGGCGTGGCGAGGGGCGTGGCCGGGCGAGTGTCATCGCGATGGGGCGTGGCCGGGCAGGGTCCCGCGATGTGAAGACAGAGCCAGAGAGGGAGCAGGAGAGGGGGGGGGGGAGAAGGGCCAAAGAGGGGGGGAGAGAGACAAAGAGGAAAAAGAGCCAAAAAAGGAGAGAGCCAAAGAGGGGGGGAGAGAGAGAGCCAAAGAGGGGGGGGAGAGAGAGAGCCAAAGAGGGGGGGGAGAGAGAGAGCCAAAGAGGGGGGGAGAGAGAGAGCCAAAGAGGGGGAGAGAGAGAGAGCCAAAGAGGGGGAGAGAGAGAGAGCCAAAGAGGGGGGAGAGAGAGAGAGCCAAAGAGGGGGAGAGAGAGAGAGAGCCAAAGAGGGGGGGGGGGGGGGGGAGAGCCAAATAGGGGGGAGAGGGAGAGCCAAAGAGGGGGAGAGAGAGAGAGCCAAAGAGGAAAGAGAGCCAAAGAAGAGAGCAAAAGAGGGGAGAGAGACAAAGAGGGGGGAGAGAGCGCCAAAGAGGGGGGGGGGCAGAGCCAAAGAGGGGGAGAGAGAGCCAAAGAGGGGGGGGGGCAGAGCCAAAGAGGGGGGAGAGCGCCAAAGAGGGGGGAGAGAGCAAAAGAGGGGGGAGAGAGCAAAAGAGGGGGGGGGGGGGAGAGCCAAAGAGGTGGGGGGGAGGAGCCAAAGGGGAGGGGAGAGCCAAAGAGGGGGGAGAGAGAGAGATCCAAAGAGTAAAGAGAGCCAAAGAGGAGAGAGAGCCAAAGGGGGGAGGGGGAAGAGAGCCAAAGGGGGGGGAGAGCCAAAGGGGGGGGGGGGAAAGAGCCAAAGGGGGGGGAGAGAGAGCCAAAGGGGGGGGGGAGAGAGAGCCAAAGGGGGGGGGGGGAGAGAGAGCCAAAGGGGGGGGGGGGAGAGAGAGCCAAAGGGGGGGGGGGAGAGAGAGAGCCAAAGGGGGGGGGGGAGAGAGAGCCAAAGGGGGGGGGGAGAGAGAGCCAAAGGGGGGGGGGGGAGAGAGAGCCAAAGGGGGGGGGGGAGAGAGAGCCAAAGGGGGGGGGGGGAGAGAGAGCCAAAGGGGGGGGGGAAGAGAGAGCCAAAGGGGGGGGGGGAGAGAGAGCCAAAGGGGGGGGGAAGAGAGAGCAAAGGGGGGGGGG
>NC_069500.1:396369377-396455833 GCF_027579735.1 Bombina bombina | reverse complement strand
CTACCATGCTTACTCCCCTCACTTGAGGAATCATCTTGGGCATCATTGTCATTATCACATAAATCACATTTATTTAAATGAATAGGAATTCTGGCTTCCCCACATTCAGAACACAGTCTATCTGGTAGTTCAGACATGTTAAACAGGCATAAACTTGATCAGAAAGTACAAAAAACGTTTTAAAATAAAACCGTTACTGTCACTTTAAATTTTAAACTGAACACACTTTATTACTGCAATTGCGAAAAAACATGAAGGAATTGTTCAAAATTCACCAAATTTTCACCACAGCGTCTTAAAGCCTTGAAAATATTGCACACCAATTTTGGAAGCTTTAACCCTTAAAATAACGGAACCGGAGCCGTTTTAAGCTTTAAACCCCTTTACAGTCCCTGGTATCTGCTTTGCTGAGACCCAACCAAACCCAAAGGGGAATACGATACCAAATGACGCCTTCAGAAGTCTTTTATGAGTATCAGAGCTCCTCTCACATGCGACTGCATGCCATGCCTCTCAAAAACAAGTGCGCAACACCGGCGCGAAAATGAGACTCTGCCTATGCTTTGGGAAAGCCCCTTAAATCAAAATACCCAGAATAAATGATTCCTCAAGGCTAAATAAGTGTTAATATCAATCGATTTAGCCCAAAAAAAGTCTACAGTTTAAATAAGCCCTTGTGAAGCCCTTATTTACAATCGTAATAAACATGGCTTACCGGATCCCATAGGGAAAATGACAGCTTCCAGCATTACATCGTCTTGTTAGAATGTGTCATACCTCAAGCAGCAAGAGACTGCAAACTGTTCCCCCAACTGAAGTTAATTGCTCTCAACAGTCCTGTGTGGAACAGCCATGGATTTTAGTTACGGTTGCTAAAATCATTTTCCTCATACAAACAGAATTCTTCATCTCTTTTCTGTTTCTGAGTAAATAGTACGTACCAGCACTATTTGAAAATAACAAACTCTTGATTGAATAATGAAAAACTACAGTTAAACACTAAAAAACTCTAAGCCATCTCCGTGGAGATGTTGCCTGTACAACGGCAAAGAGAATGACTGGGGTAGGCGGAGCCTGGGAGGGATCATGTGACCAGCTTTGCTGGGCTCTTTGCCATTTCCTGTTGGGGAGGAGAATATCCCACAAGTAAGGATGACGCCGTGGACCGGACACACCTATGTTGGAGAAATGGCTTACCGGATCCCATAGGGAAAATGACAGCTTCCAGCATTACATCGTCTTGTTAGAATGTGTCATACCTCAAGCAGCAAAAGTCTGCTCACTGTTCCCCCAACTGAAGTTAATTCCTCTCAACAGTCCTGTGTGGAAACAGCCATCGATTTTAGTAACGGTTGCTAAAATCATTTTCCTCTTACAAACAGAAATCTTCATCTCTTTTCTGTTTCAGAGTAAATAGTACATACCAGCACTATTTTAAAATAACAAACTCTTGATTGAATAATAAAAACTACAGTTAAACACTAAAAAACTCTAAGCCATCTCCGTGGAGATGTTGCCTGTACAACGGCAAAGAGAATGACTGGGGAAGGCGGAGCCTAGGAGGGATCATGTGACCAGCTTTGCTGGGCTCTTTGCCATTTCCTGTTGGGGAAGAGAATATCCCACAAGTAAGGATGACGCCGTGGACCGGACACACCTATGTTGGAGAAACTAGGAGAGAAAAATTTCCACAACTAGTGGTAATGACAAACACTAAGTTTAAGAATGCCTGGGATAAGTAAAAGGTTATAACACAAACTAGATAAGCTTATACTTTTAAGAAATATAGGGCAGATTTGCTTGGCCTATGGCTCTTATCTGCTGTCAAAATCTATATTAAGCTTAAGTGTGGACTGCAGATTTTCTAGGAAAACCAATATATCTACTTGTAATTGAAGGGTTACAATGATCTGTTAAGGAAAAATAAATGAACTAATATTTAAAAAAAAAAAAAAAAAATAGCGAAAAGACTTCAGACACTTTAGCAATTAAAGTTACATACTTGCGCATATATATATATATATATATATATATATATATATATAGTCTATGGTTAAGCCGAAACGCGTCAGACTGACAGATTAGCCTGCAGCATTTTAAATCTATACTTATATATGTGTGCCGAACTTTTAAGAATTTTGGAAAAAATAATCAATTTTAACTTTTTCAAGCGGTTATCGATTGTTATATATATACATATATACATATATACATATATATACACATATATATATATATATATATATATATATATACATACATATATATATATATATATACATACATATATATATACATATATATATACATATATATACACATATACATATATATACACATATATATATATATATATATATATATATATATATATATATATATATATATATATATATATATATATATATATATATATACAGACATACATACACACACACACACACACACACAGTATATATATATATATAATGAAACATGCAATTATACCTTGGAGGGATGGACTCTGGATTCAACTTGTTGTTTGTATCACTACTTAAGGAGGAAGATGCTGATGTTTGGGTTTGTGGAGGCACTGTTGTCGCTGTCACATCCAGTGAAATATTCCCAGCTGTCAAAGAACTGTAGAAATTATTAGTTTCCATCCCTGGGGGAGGTGCTGAAAGGCAGTATGTCCCATCTGGAAGCATATAGTAGTTGTAATAGTTTGATGCTGCAGTTGCTGTAAAGATAAAATAAGTTAATAAAAAAAAAACCTCAAATACAAAAGATATCCTGCATTGTTGTTGTGATAAACCTTTGCAAAATACAAAAAAAAAAACATTTTTAAAGCATTATCATATTACTGATTGACATAATTCCCTTCATTTCTTATATTTCATTTTATGCTAATAAAAATATATTCTTCTAAGCAAAATCACTAACACTTATTTTAGAGGAAGCTCTATGTCATACAGAAGACTGTCAAAGCACAAAACAGTTCTTTGTGAAACTGGTAGGACACAGGTTTCAGCCCTCCAAAAAAATGCAAATATAACAAACATTTTTTTCTTTCACGATTCAGACAGAGCATACAATTTTAAACAACTATCCCCTTAACATCTATTATCTAGCCTGCTTTGTTCCCTTGGTATCCATTGTTGTATATCTAGGTAGGCTCAGGAGAAAAAATGCACTGCTAGGAGCTAACTACTGACTGGTTGATGCATATAAATGCATCTCGTCATTAGCTCACCTGATGTACTACTGTGAGCTAGATGAGCAGAATGCATCATCTTCAAACAAAAAAAATCTTTATTAGTGTAGTATTAGTTTTCAATCATGGGGTAGTTTGGTTTAGGGGTAGTAGGATTAGTGGTTAGGCACGGCAGTTACATTGCATAGGATACTTTATTATACATCTCCAATATGGGCGGCAATGCTGTGTGTTATCTATAGCCAGCATCGCCATCCAATGGCATGTATTGTAAACTCCTCTCAGCAATGCTGCTATGTCAGGAGCTTGGAATATTTCAAGAGGCTCGCTCAACATTGCGGTGGATCATTGGAAATATTTCACTACCTCGTAGCACTTTTGATCATCAAGGTCTAAGAGAATTAAATATATTTGACCATAGAAAAGTTGTTTAAAATTGTATGCACAATCTGAAATGAAAGAAAAATTCATATCCCTTTAAGGGGTTGTATACCAAGCTAAACAGTATGATGACATGTTTGCCACAGAAATATTGTGTTAATAAGAATGCTTTGTTACTAAGAAGGTTGTTATGTTACTGGAAGAGAACGCTTTTTTTAGGGTTTCAAAAGCTTTGTATCTGCCTACTGAATTAAATGGATTACATGATTAAGTCATATTTTTTCCATTCAAAATTCAGATGAAGCATGCAATTTAAAAAAATACCTTAATTTTACTTCTATTGACAAATTTAACTTATTTTCTTAGTATCCTTTGTTGAAAAGCTGGTAGGTCCAATTGGAATTAATTTTGCAAGAATACTTTTAACAGAATTATACATCTGCAAAAACATAAGATAGCAAAGTTTGCTGCCATAGTACTCTAGACATGCAAGCTGCCTACCAAGCTAAGCTCTTCAACAAAGAATACCATGAAAAAGAGGCAAATTAAATAGAAATCAATGGTAAACTTAAATATTGCATGCTCTGTCTGATCTACCTGTCTGCGAGTATCCCAGTTTGCAGTTTATTTTTTTTATTTTTTTTTAAATGTATTTATTAAAGGAACAGTCTAGTCAAAAATGTAACGGTTAAGATTCAGATAGAGCATGCAATTTTAAACAACTTTCCAATTTATTTTTATCATCACATTAAGCTTTGTTCTCTTGATGTTCTTTGTTGAAAGCTAAACATAGGTAGCTCATATGCTAACTTCTAAGCCCTTGAAGGACACGCTGCTTATCTCAGTGAATTTTGACAGTTTTTCCCAGCTAGAGATCAGAGCTATAGTTCATGTCTGTCTTATAGATAGCATTGTGCTCATTTCTGTGGAGTTACCTATAAATCAGCACTGCTTGGCTAAAATGCAAATCCTTAAAAAAGGAGGCACTCTGCAGATGCTTAGATACAATCTAACCAAAGAGGTAAAAAACATAATTTATGTAAGAACTTACCTGATAAATTCATTTATTTCATATTAGCAAGAGTCCATGAGCTAGTGACGTATGGGATATACATTCCTACCAGGAGGGGCAAAGTTTCCCAAACCTTAAATGCCTATAAATACACCCCTCACCACACCCACAATTCAGTTTAACGAATAGCCAAGAATTGGGGTGATAAGAAAAAAGTGCGAAAGCATATAAAATAAGGAATTGGAATAATTGTGCTTTATACAAAAAAATCATAACCACCACAAAAAAGGGTGGGCCTCATGGACTCTTGCTAATATGAAAGAAATGAATTTATCAGGTAAGTTCTTACATAAATTATGTTTTCTTTCATGTAATTAGCAAGAGTCCATGAGCTAGTGACGTATGGGATAATGACTACCCAAAATGTGGATCTTTCCACACAAGAGTCACTAGAGAGGGAGGGATAAAATAAAGACAGCCAATTCCTGCTGAAAATAATCCACACCCAAAATAAAGTTTAATGAAAAACATAAGCAGAAGATTCAAACTGAAACCGCTGCCTGAAGTACTTTTCTACCAAAAACTGCTTCAGAAGAAGAAAATACAACAAAATGGTAGAATTTGGTAAAAGTATGCAAAGAGGACCAAGTTGCCGCTTTGCAAATCTGATCAACCGAAGCTTCATTCCTAAACGCCCAGGAAGTAGAAACTGACCTAGTAGAATGAGCTGTAATCCTATGAGGCGGAGTCTTACCCGACTCAACATAGGCAAGATGAATGAAAGATTTCAACCAAGATGCCAAAGAAATGGCAGAAGTTTTCTGGCCTTTCTAAAACCGGAAAAGATAACAAATAAACTAGAAGTCTTTCGGAAAGACTTAGTAGCTTCAACATAATATTTCAAAGCTCTAATAACATCCAAAGAATGCAACGATTTCTCCTTAGAAATCTTAGGATTAGGACATAATGAAGGAACCACAATGTCTCTACTAATGTTGTTGGAATTCACAACTTAGGTAAAAATTCAAAAGAAGTTCGCAACACCGCCTTATCCTGATGAAAAATCAGAAAAGGAGACTCACAAGAAAGAGCAGATAAATCAGAAACTCTTCTGGCAGAAGAGATGGCCAAAAGGAACAAAACTTTCCAAGAAAGTAATTTAACATCCAATGAATGCATAGATTCAAATGGAGGAGCTTGAAGAGCCCCCAGAACCAAATTCAAACTCCAAGGAGGAGAAATTGACTTAATGACAGGCTTTATACGAACCAAAGCTTGTACAAAACAATGAATATCAGGAAGAATAGCAATCTTTCTGTGAAAAAGAACAGAAAGAGCAGAGATTTGACCTTTCAAGGAACTTGCGGACAAACCCTTATCTAAACCATCCTGAAGAAACTGTAATATTCTCGGTATTCTAAAAGAATGCCAAGAAAAATGATGAGAAAGACACCAAGAAATATAAGTCTTCCAGACTCTATAATATATCTCTCTGGATACAGATTTACGAGCCTGTAACATAGTATTAATCACAGAGTCAGAGAAACCTCTTTGACCAAGAATCAAGCGTTCAATCTCCATACCTTTAAATTCAAGGATTTCAGATCCTGATGGAAAAAAGGACCTTGAGACAAAAGGTCTGGTCTTAACGGAAGAGTCCACGGTTGGCAAGAGGCCATCCGGACAAGATCCGCATACTAAAACCTGTGAGGCCATGCCGGAGCTACCAGCAGAACAAACGAGCATTCCTTCAGAATCTTGGAGATTACTCTTGGAAGAAGAACTAGAGGCGGAAAGATATAGGCAGGATGATACTTCCAAGGAAGTGATAATGCATCCACTGCCTCCGCCTGAGGATCCCGGGATCTGGACAGATACCTGGGAAGTTTCTTGATTAGATGAGAAACCATCAGATCTATTTCTGGAAGTTCCCACATTTGAACAATCTGAAGAAATACCTCTGGGTGAAGAGACCATTCGCCCGGATGCAACGTTTGGCGACTGAGATAATCCGCTTTCCAATTGTCCATACCTGGGATATGAACCGCAGAGATTAGACAGGAGCTGGATTCCGCCCAAACCAAAATTCGAGATACTTCTTTCATAGCCAGAGGACTGTGAGTCCCTCCTTGATGATTGATGTATGCCACAGTTGTGACATTGTCTATCTGAAAACAAATGAACAACTCTCTCTTCAGAAGAGGCCAAGACTGAAGAGCTCTGAAAATTGCACGGAGTTCCAAAATATTGATCGGAAATCTCACCTCCTGAGATTCCCAAACCCCTTGTGCCGTCAGATACCCCCACACAGCTCCCCAACCTGTAAGACTTGCATCTATTGAGATTATAGTCCAGGTCGGAAGAACAAAGAAGCCCCCTGAACTAAACGATGGCGATCTGTCCACCATGTCAGAGAGTGTCGTAAAATCGGTTTAAAGATATTAATTGAGATATCTTTGAGTAATCCCTGCACCATTGGTTCAGCATACAGAGCTGAAGAGGTCGCATGTGAAAACGAGCAAAGGAGATCGCATCTGATGCGGCAGTCCTAAGACCCAACATTTCCATGCATAAGGCTACCAAAGGGAATGATTGTGACTGAAGGTTTTGACAAGCTGATATCAATGTTAAACTTCTCTTGTCTGACAAGGACAGAGTCATAGACACTGAATTTATCTAGAAACCTAAAAAGGATACCCTTGTCTGAGGAATCAATGAACTGATTGGTAAATTGATCCTCCAACCATGAACTTGAAGAAACAACACAAGTCGATTCGTATGAGATTCTTCGAAAATGAGAAGACTGAGCAAGTACCAAGATATCGTCCAAATAAGGAAATACCAAAACCCTATTCTCTGACTACAGAAAGAAGGGCACCGAGAACCTTTGAAAAAAATTCTTGGAACTGAGGCTAGGCCAAACGGTAGAGCCACAAAACTGGTAATGCTTGTCTAAAAAGAGAATCTCAGACACTAAAAGTGATCTGGATGAATCGGAATATGCAGATACACATCCTGTAAATCTATTGTAGACATATAATGCCCTTGCTAAACAAAAGGCAGGATAGTCCTACAGTAACCATCTTGAATGTTGGTATCCTAACATAACGATTCAATAATGATAGATCCGGAACTGGTCTGAAGGAATTGACCTTCTTTGGTACAATGAAGAGATAAAATAAAACCCCAGCCCCTGTTCCAGAACTGGAACTGGCATAAATACTCCAGCCAACTCTAGATCTGAAACACATTTCAGAAATGCTGAGCCTTTGCTGTGTTAACTGGGACACGGGAAAGAAAAGAATCTCTTAGCAGGAGGCCTTAACTTGAAGCCAATTCTGTACCTTTCTGAAACAATGTTTCTGAAACCAGAGATTAAGAACGGAATTGATCCAAATTTCTTTGAAGAAAACGTAATCTGCCCCATACCAGCTGAGCTGGAATAAGGGCCGCACCTTCATAGGTATTTAGGAGCTGGCTATAGGTTTCTATAAGGCTTGGACATATTCCAAACTGGAAATAGTTTCTAAACTGATACCGCTCCTGAGGATGAAGGATCAGGCTTTTGTTCCTTGTTGTGAGGAAAGGAACGAAAATGATTATTTACCCTGGAAAGAAAGGGAAAGCAAAGTTGACTTAGAAGACATGTCAGTATTCCAAGTTTAATCCATAAAGCTTTTCTAGCTAAAATAGCTAGAGACATATACCTGACATCAACTCTAATGATATCAAAAGATGGTATCACCAATAAAATTATTAGCATGTTATAGAATAATAATAATGCTATAAAATTATGATCTGTTACTTGTTGCGCTAAAGCTTCTAACCAAAAAGTTGAAGCTGCAGCAACATCCGCTAAAAATATAGCAGGTCTAAGAAGATTACCTGAACATAAGTAAGCTTTTCTTAGAAAGGATTCAATTTTCCTATCTAAAGGATCCTTAAATGAAGTACTATCTGTAGTACATTAGCAGGAGTAGAGACAGCCCCATAACCTTAGGGATTTTTGTCCCAAAAAACTCTAATCTGTCAGATGGCACAGGATATAATTTGCTTAAACGTCTAGAAGGAGTAAATAAATTACCCAAATTATTCCATTCCCTGGAAATTACTTCAGAAATAGCATCAGGGAGATAAAACACTTCTGGAATAACTACAGGAGATTTAAAAAACCTTATTTAAACGTTTACATTTAGTATCAAGAGGACCAGAATCCTCTATTTCTAATGCAAATAACACTTCTTTAAGTAAAGAACGAATAAATTCCATCTTGAACAAATACAAAGATTTATCAGCATCAACCTCTGAGACAGAAACCTCTGAACCAGAAGAACCATTATCAGTATCAGAATGATGATGTTCATTTAAAAATTCATCTGAAAAAAGAGAAGTTTTAAAAGACTTTTATGTATACTAGAAGGAGAAATAACAGACATAGCCTTCTTAATGGATTTAAAAAATAAAATCTCTTATGTTATCAGGAACATTCTGAAAATTAGATGTTGACGGAACAGCAACAGGTAATGTAACAGTACTAAAGGAAATTTTATCTGCATTAATAAGTTTGACATGACATGCAATACAAATAACAGCTGGAGAAACAGATACCAAAAGTTTATAGCAGATACACTTAGCTTGGTAGCTCCAGCACTGTGCAGTGATTTTCCTGAAGTATCTTCTGACTCAGTTGCAACGTGGAACATCTTGCAATATGTAAAAGAAAAAAACAACATATAAAGCAAAATTGATCAAATTCCTTAAATGACAGTTTCAGGAATGGGAAAAAAATGCCAGTGAACAAGCTTCTAGCAACCAGAAGCAATAAATAATGAGACTTAAATAATGTGGAGACAAAAATGACGCCCATATTTCTTAGCGCCAAAAAAGACGCCCACATTATTTGGCGCCTAAATGCTTTTGGCGCCAAAAATGACGCCACATCCGGAACGCCGACATTTTTGACGCAAAAAAACGTCAAAAAATGACGCAACTTAACAGAAAAAAAATTTGCGCCAAAAAAGTCTGCGCCAAGAATGACGCAATAAAATGAAGCATTTTCTGCCCCCGCGAGCCTTACAGCCCACAGGAAAAAAGTCAAATTTTTTTAAGGTAAGAAAAAATGATTGAAACAAATGCATTTATCCCAAATATGAAACTGACTGTCTGAAAAATAAGGAATGTTGAACATTCTGAGTCAAGGCAAATAAATGTTTGAATACATATATTTAGAACTTTATAAATAAAGTGCCCAACCATAGCTTAGAGTGTCACAGAAAATAAGATTTACTTACCCCAGGACACTCATCTACATGTTTGTAGAAAGCCAAACCAGTACTGAAACGAGAATCAGCAGAGGTAATGGTATATATAAGAGTATATCGTCGATCTGAAAAGGGAGGTAAGAGATGAATCTCTACGACCGATAACAGAGAACCTATGAAATAGACCCCGTAGAAGGAGATCACTGCATTCAAATAGGCAATACTCTCCTCACATCCCTCTGACATTCACTGCACGCTGAGAGGAAAACCGGGCTCCAACTTGCTGCGGAGCGCATATCAACGTAGAATCTAGCACAAACTTACTTCACCACCTCCATCGGAGGCAAAGTTTGTAAAACTGAATTGTGGGTGTGGTGAGGGGTGTATTTATAGGCATTTAAGGTTTGGGAAACTTTGCCCCTCCTGGTAGGAATGTATATCCCATACGTCACTAGCTCATGGACTCTTGCTAATTACATGAAAGAAAGTATATTAATATAACTGTGTTGGTTATGCAAAGTAATAAAGGGATTATCAATTTTTTAAACAAAAACAATTCTGGAGTATACTGTCCCTTTAATATCCACCTAATGCATATGCTCAAAAGGAGGAGCCTGCAAAACCTTCAATACCAAAGAAATTGGTTTAAAATGACCACTCAAAAATTGAACATATTTTAAACAAAAGTACTTAAATAATGAAATATATTGGTGCTGATCAATCAATATACTATCATTCATTGTAAATATTTTACGTTTTGGATCTGTCCTGCTTTTTTGGCCGTGTGTCCGCTTAGGAAGGTCTAACTATTTACCAACACAGCGCATGCGCCCCCTAGCAGTGACGTCATCGCTAGAGGGAACACGGAGCTGCGCCGCATAAAAACATAAATTATGCTTACCTGATAATTTAATTTCCGAGGGGAGGAGAGTCCACGGCTTCATTCATTACTGTTGGGAATTAAGAACCTGGCCACCAGGAGGAGGCAAAGACACCCCAGCAAAAGGCTTAAATACCTCCCCCACTTCCCTCATCCCCCAGTCATTCTGCCGAGGGAACAAGGAACAGTAGGAGAAATATCAGAATATAAACGGTGCCAGAAGATAAATTAAATTTAGGTCCGCCCATCGGAGACACGGGCGGGAGCCGTAGACTCTCCTCCCCTCGATGGAAATGAAATTATCAGGTAAGCATAATTTGTGTTTTCCATCTAAATGGGAGGAGAATCCACAACTTCATTCATTACTGTTGGGAACATATACCCAAGCTCTAGAGGACACTGAATGAAACCGGGGGGGGGGGAATGCGGACCCTAACCTGAGGGCACCACCACCTGTAAATATTCTCTCCCAAAAACAGCTTCCGCAGAAGTAAAAACGTCAAATTTGTAAAACTTTGTAAAAGTGTGAAAGGAGGACCATGTAGTCGCCTTACAAATTTGCTCCAGAGGCCTCATTCTTGAAGGCTCAAGACAAAGCCACAGCTCTAGTTGAATGAGCCGTTATCATCCGAGGAGGCTTATGTCCCGCTGTCTCATAGGCCAAGCGAACCAAGCTCCTCAACCAAAAGGACAAAGTAGAGGCTTTCTGCCCCTTGCGCTTCACAGAATACACTACAAAAAGAGATGTAGACTGTCTGAAATCCTTCGTAGCTTGAAGATAGAACTTCAGGACACAAACCACATCCAGATTGTGAAGTAACCTCTCCTTAGAAGAAGAAGGGTTAGGACACAAAGACGGAACCACTATTTCCTGATTGATGTTATGGTTAGACACCACCTTGCGAAGAAATCCCAAACCAGTGCGAAGCACAGCCTTATCCGCATGAAAAAACAGATAAGGTGGCTCACATTGCAAGGCAGCCAGTTCAGATACTCTGCGTGCCGATGCATAAGACTAGGCGTTCAATCTCCACGCAATCAGCCTCAGATAATCGAGATTTTGATGTTGAAAGGGGCCCTGTTACAGCAGATCCCTGCGACAGGGTAACCTCCACGGCGGAGAGGATGACATCCCCACCAGATCCGCAAACCACATCCTCCGCGGCAACGACGGAGCAATCAGAATGGCCGAATCCCGTTCCGGTTTGATTCGTGCCACAACACAAGGTAGATGTGGTAACGGTGGAAAAATGTAAGCGAGGCTGAACACCCAAGGCACCACTAAGGCATCTATTAGCTCTGCCTGGGGATCCCTGAACCTCGACCCGTATCGTGGCAGCTTGCAATTGAGTCTGGACGCCATGAGATCTATCTCCGGCGTTCCCCACCCGAGACTAATCTCCGCAAACACTTCCGGGTTAAGGGAACCATTCCCCCGGATGGAAGGATTGTCTGCTGAGAAAGTCGGCTTCCCAGTTGCCCAAGCCTGGAATGTGAATCGCTGAGATTGAGCAATTGTGGGAGTCCACCCACTCCAAGATCCGAGACACCTCCCTCACAGCTAGGGAGCTCCTCGTACCCCCCTGATGTTTGATGTAAACCACCAAGGTAATGTTGTCGGTCTGGAATCTGATGAAGTTTAACGACCCCAGAAGAGGCCATGCCTCCAGAGCATTGTAGATTGCTCGGAGTTCCAGAATATTCATCGGACGGAGAGACTCCTCCCGGGACCATTTTCCTAGTGCCATCCTGGCACCCCAAAAAGCTCCCCATCCTGCCATCTCTCTCATTTCATTAGTTCAGTCATTTACTATTGCTATATTGGTCCGTGATATTTGTGTAACTGTCCCTTTAACAAGTGCATAATAAAAAGACAATGATTTAACATCTACTCTTTATTTCATATAAGCAGTAGATTTTTTTTATGAAAAATAATTTTTTTCTCCCTTTTTCCGGCCGCTTGTATCATCTGACAGACATCAGCCAATTACAGACTAGAATATGTATACCCTGTGAGCTTGTGCACATGCTTGTTCCCTAGAAAGTGTGCATATAAAAAGACTGCAAATTTTGATAACTGAAGTAAATTGGAAAGTGTCTTAAAACTGCACGCTCCTTTCAGAATCATAAAAATGAAATTTATTCTTACCTGATAAATTTGTTTCTTTTACGATACGATGAGTCCACGGATTTCCTCCTTACTTGTGGGATATCGCCTCCTGGTCAGCAGGAGGTGGCAAAGAGCACCACAGCAGAGCTGTATATATAGCTCCTCCCTTCCCTCCCACTTCAGTCATTCGACCGAAGTTAGGAAGAGAAAGGAAAAGCCAAAGTGCAGAGGTGACTGAAGTTTAACAAAATTAAAGACCTGTCTCAGAAAAACAGGGTGGGCCGTGGGCTCATGGTATCGTAAAAGAAACAAAATTTATCAGGTAAGAATAAATTTCATTTTCTTTTACAAGATACGATGAGTCCACGGATTTCATCCTTACTTGTGGGATACAATACCAAAAGCTATAGTACACGGATTTAACAGGAGGGACAAGACAGGTAACCTAAACGGAAGGCACCACTGCTTGAAGAACTTTCCTCCCAAAAACAGCCTCAGACGAGGCAAAAGTATCGAATTTGGAAAATTTGGAAAAAGTGTGAAGAGACGACCAAGTTGCAGCGTTGCAAATCTGTTCAACAGAAGCATCATTTTTGAATGCCCATGAGGAAACCACAGCCCTAGTGGAGTGAGCCGTAATTTGTTCAGGAGGCTGCCGTCCAGCAGTCTCATATGCAAAACGGATGATAGTCTTCAGCCAAAAAGATAGAGGTAGCCGTAGCTTTCTGACCCCTACGTTTCCCCGAGAAAACGACAAACAGAGAAGACGATTGACGAAAATCCTTAGTCGCCTGTAAGTAGAACTTCAAGGCACGGACCACTTCCAAATTATGTAACAGACGCTCCTTCTTAGGAGGAGGATTAGGACACAAGGAAGTTACAACAATTTCCTGATTAATATTTTTATTAGAAACAACCTTAGGAAGAAAACCAGGCTTGGTACGTAACACCACCTTATCCGCATGAAAAATAAGATTAGGAGAATCACATTGTAAAGCCGAAAGCTCAGAAACTCTGCGAGCAGAAGAATTAGCAACCAAAAACAAAACCTTCCAAGATATCAACTTAATATCTATGGAATGCATAGGTTCAAAAACGGAACCCCTTGAAGAACATTAAGAACTAAATTCAAACTCCAAGGAGGAGCAATTGGTCTAAACACAGGCCTGATTCTAGTCAGAGCCTGACAAAAGGCCTGAACATCTGGAACATCTGCCAGACGCTTGTGTAGCTAAACAGACGAGGCAGAAATCTGTCCCTTTAAGGAACTGGCTGACAATCCTTTCTCTAATCCTTCTTGGAGAAAAGACAAAATCCTGGGAATCCTAACCCTACTCCAAGAATAACCCTTGGAGTCGCACCAATAAAGATATTTACGCCATATCTTATGGTAAATCTTTCTAGTAACAGGCTTACGTGCCTGAATCAAGGTATCAATGACTGAATCAGAGAATCCTCTCTTAGATAAAATCAAGCGTTCAATCTCCAAGCAGTTAGCTGCAGAGAAACTAGATTTGGATGATGGAAGGGTCCCTGAAGGCCGAGATGACATGTCCACCAGATCGGCATACCAAGTCCTGCGAGGCCACGCAGGAGCGATGAGGATCAACAAAGCCGACTCCTGTTTGATTCGAGCAATCACCCGAGGAAGGAGAGCAAACGGAGGGAACACATAAGCTAGGTTGAAAGACCAAGGAACTGCCAAGGCGTCTATCAGTTCGGCTTGAGGATCCCTGGACCTGGATCCGTATCTCTGAAGTTTTGCATTCTGACGAGATGCCATAAGATCCAACTCCGTTCTGCCCCACTTGAGAATCAGGTTGGCAAATACCTCCGGATGGAGCTCCCATTCCCCCAGATGAAAACTGTCTGCTCAGAAAATCCGCTTCCCAGTTTTCCACTCCTGGGATGTAGATTGCTGACAGACAACAGGAGTGAGCCTCCGCCCACTGAATTATCCTGGCTACTTCTGTCATCGCTAAGGAACTCCTGGTTCCTCCCTGATGATTGATGTAAGCGACAGTCGTGATGTTGTCCGACTGGAATCTGATGAATTTGGCCGAAGCCAACTGAGGTCAAGCCTGAAGCGCATTGAATATTGCTCTCAACTCCAGGATGTTGATGGGAAGTAGAGACTCTGATCGAGTCCACACACCCTGAGCCCTCAGGGAGTTCCAGACCGCTCCCCATCCCATCAGGCTGGTGTCCGTTGTCACTATCACCCAAGAGGGTCTGCGGAAGCATGTCCCCTGGGACAGATGATCCGGCGACAACCACCATAGAAGAGAGTCCCTTGTCTCCTGATCTAGATCTATGGAGACAATGGCTCTGACTAGAATCAGGCCTGTGTTTTAGACCAGACAATGGAGATATCTGATCTAGATATATCTGAGGAGACAAATTGGCATAATCTCCATTCCATTGTCTGAGCATGCTCAGTTGTAGAGGTCTGAGATGAAAACGAGCAAACGGAATGATGTACATTGCCGCTACCATCAATCCAATTGCCTCCATGCACTGAGCCACTGACGGCCGAGGATTGGACTGAAGAGTTCGGCAGGTATTCAGAATCTTTAACTTTCTGACGTTCGTCAAAAAGATCTTCATGGACAGAGTCGATTAGAGTTCCCAAGAAAGGAACCTTGGTCTGTGGAACTAACAAACTCTTTTCTAAATTCACTTTCCACCTGTGAGTCCTTAGAAAGGACAGAACAATGTCGGTATGAGACTTTGTTAGCTGATAAGACGTCTGGATCAGAATATCGTCCAGATAAGGCACCACTGCAATGCTCCGTGGCCTGAGAACCGCTATCAGAGACCCCATAACCTTCGCGAAGATTCTGGGCACCGTGGCTAGACTGAAAGGAAGAGCCACTAACTGAAAATGTTTGTCCAGAAAGGCAAAACGGAGAAACTTGTGATGATCTTTGTGGATAGGAACATGTAGATATGCATCCTTTAGATCCACGGTAGTCATAAATTGACCCTCCTGGATCAATGGAAGAATGGTACGAATAGTTTCCATCTTGAAAGATGGAACACTGAGAAACTTGTTTAGACTTTTGAGATCTAAAATGGGTCGGAATGTTCTGTCCTTTTTGGGAACTACAAACAGATTTGAATAAAACCCCTGTCCCTGTTCATGTGTCGGAACTGGACATATTACTCCCATGGAAAAGAGGTCTCCTACACGACGTAAGAATGCCTCTCTTTTTATCTGGTCTACAGATAATCGAGAAAGAAGAAATCTTCCTCTGGGGGAGAAATTTCTGAACTCCAACTGATACCCCTGAGACACAAATTCTAATGTCCAGGGATCCTGAACAGCTCTTATCCAAGCCTGGACAAAGAGAGAAAGTCTGCCCCCAACTAGATCCGGTCCCGGATCAGGGGCCGACCCTTCATGCTGACTTGGTAGCAGCAGCTGGTTTCTTGGATTGTTTACCTTTGTTCCAAGACTGGTTGGGTCTCCAAGTGGACTTTGTCTGTGAATAATTCCCTTCCTGTTTAGCGGAAGAGGGAACTCCTTTGAAATTCCGAAAGGAACAAAAATTATTCTGTCGCCCTCTGTTTGGACTTTTTATCCTGAGGGAGATGACCCTTGCCTCCCGTGATGTCAGAAATAATTTCCTTCAAGTCAGGCCCGAAAAGGGTCTTCCCCTTGTAAGGAATAGCCAAAAGCTTAGACTTCGATGACAAATCCGCGGACCAAGACTTCAACCATAAAGCCCTGCGTGCTAAGATGGCAAAGCCCGAACTCTTAGCAGCCAATTAAGTGATCTGCAGACAAGCATCCGTAATAAAGAAATTAGCTAACTTAAGAGCTTTAATCCGATCCTGTATCTCTTCCAGAGGAGTCTCCACCTTAAGAGACTCTTCCAGGGCATCAAACCAATAAGCGGCTGCGGAGTAGGAAGGAACTTCCAAATATTTGTCCAACTTACTCAATTTTTCTGGAGGGACCACTATTGAGTCATAATCATCCACAGTAACCAACACCTCCCTTAGTAATAGGCGAAGGTGTTCAAGCTTAAACCTGAAAGAGACTTCAGAGTCATTCACAGACAAGGCGCTCCCCGAATCAGAGAGTTCACCTTCAGACAGGACTTCCGTACCCTCCCGTTCACTGTGGGCGGGTATGTCCTCAATCGCCATCAGAGAATCAGAGGCTGAGTTGACCACACAATTGTCTCTTCTTGTACGCTTGCCGTGCGATATATTTGGAAAATTAGATAACGCCACACAGCAGCAATGTCTTTTAAAGTAAATGCGGCAGAAACTGGCAAAATACCTGAGCAGGAGTTAAAGGCTGACACGCTTGGGGAGAAAGCTGCGGCATACTCTGAATCTCATCTGTTGATTCCTGAGATGCATCCGCTTTAGGCAATGAAGTGTCATAAAAAATTTGGTCTTTATAGTGTAAAGCCCTCTGGACACATGAAGGGCAAAAAGGAACAGGAGGTTCCACAGGGGCATTCATGCACATAGACCATGGAACAGTTGGAATTACGTCTGATTCCATTATTTGACAGAAAATAAAAAATATTTTTATAGAAAAACTGACTGACAGTACCCAATAAACACAATAAAAGCAGCTTGTTTTGCTAAATACTTGTGAACTACAAAGGGCAATACATTTTGAAAAAACTTCAGGGTTTAAAACCTGCACCTCGCCCCAGCAGCTCTGCTGAGGCGCCTACCTGCCCCCTCGATCGACCAACGGACAAATCTGCCTTGAATTGCAGGTCCGGATCAACACTACAATGCTGCAGACCGCTTGTTTAGAAACCATGCGGTCGTAGCGTTCCACTAGCAGCACTTTATCAGAGACCGGGACTTCCTGAAGTGCTGCGCGGCTTTTCTTCAGCCCCAGCGCGCCAAGGAAGTCCCGCCTATTCGTGGGCGTTAACCAAGCCCATAGAAACTAAGTGAAACGGCCATATTGTCAGACCGGGGCAAAAATGAAACTAATCCCACGCTGTCGTGACGACTCCGCTACAGGAAAACCTGTAATTAACGCAGAGTGAAAACCGGAGACTCCGGTAATAAAGAGAGCCTAATACATTCCCCAGCGTCAGCCCAAAAAAAAACCCTTGGGACACATCCACCAGATAACAATGAGCCCTGTAAGCGAACAAATTATATTAGGGGGCTCCCTTGAGATCACAGTGTTATTTCTAGTTAATATATCCAAAGAAATTATTACAATGTTATAGAATTATTAAGAAATAAATCTATCTATTCTTGGTGCCACAATAGACCATATAATCAGAAAGTCCAATGTTAAAACTGGACTGCTCACAAAGATATACTTGTAACAAAAACCAGAAATTAGTTAAAAGCACAGTTATAGATGAACAAATATGTATAAAAAAGCACAATTGTACTAATAATAATATCACAAATGCCATAAGTGATAGGACCGGTGCTCTAAATATACAAATAGAGTATTCAGATCAATGCTACAAATGTGTAGATAAATTAAGCATAATATAAATGTTTGATAATGATTTTCTGATAATAGTAGAATATCGATGAGGCAGCAATCTGTGATGATCCAGGCCAGGATCCAGGAACATTAGTCTAAAAAAACAAAGAGAGACAGGCACGCAGGCGCGATTAGAATTACTGAAGCCCTCTCCTGTTTGATCCAAGCGATCACCCGGGGAAGGAGAGCAAACGGTGGAAACATATAAGCTAGGTTTAACGACCAAGGCATCTATCAGTTCGGCCTGAGGATCCCTTGACCTGGATCCGTATCTTGGGAGCTTGGCATTCTGACGAGACGCCATCAGATCCAACTCCGGTCTGCCCCATCTGAGAATAAGGGTGGCAAAGACCTCCGGATGGAGTTCCCACTCCCCCGGATGAAAAGTCTGTCTGCTTAAAAAGTCCGCTTCCCAGTTGTCCACTCCAGGGATGTAGATTGCTGACAGATAACAAGAGTGAGCCTCCGCCCACCGAATTATCTTGGATACTTCAGTCATCGCTAAGGAACTCCTTGTTCCTCCCCGATGATTGATGTAAGCTACAGTCGTGATGTTGCTCGACTGAAAACGGATGAATTTGGCCGAAGCCAACTGAGGCCAAGTCTGAAGTGCATTGAATATTGCTCTAAATTCCAGAATATTGATTGGAAGTAGAGACTCCGACCGAGTCCACACACCCTGAGCCTTCAGGGAATTCCAGACTGCACACCAACCTAGCAGACTGGCGTCCGTTGTCACCATCACCCATGAGGGTCTGCAGAAGCACGTCCCTTGGGACAGATGATCCTGCGACAACCACCAAAAAAGAGAGTCTCTTGTCTCCTGATCCAGATCTATCTGAGGAGACAAATTTGCATAATCTCCATTCCACTGCCTGAGCATGCTCAGTTGTAGCGGTCTGAGATGAAAACGAGCAAACGGAATGATGTCCATTGCCGCCACCATCAATCCTATTACCTCCATGCACTGAGCCACTGATGGCTGAGGATTGGACTGAAGGGCTCGGCATGTATTCAGAATCTTTAACTTTCTGACCTCTGTCAAAAATGTTTTCATGGATATGGAATCTATCAGAGTTCCCAAGAAGGGAACCCTTGTCTGTGGGATTAGTTTACTCTTTTCTAGATTCACCTTCCACCCGTGAGTCCTCAGAAAGGACAGAACCATGTCTGTATGAGATTTTGTCAGATGGTAAGACGCCTAGATCAGAATATCGTCTAGATAAGGCGCCACTGCAATACCTCGCAGCCTGAGAACCGCCAGAAGGGACCCTAGAACCTTTGTGAAGATCCTGGGTGCTGTGGCCAACCCGAAGGGAAGAGCCACAAACTGAAAATGTTTGTCCAGAAAGGCAAACCTTAGGAACTGATGATGATCCTTGTGGATAGGAGAAAATGAAGGTATGCATCCATCAAGTCCACGGTAGTCGTATATTGACCCTCCTGGATCAAAGGTAGAATTGTTCGAATAGTCTCCATCTTGAAGGATGGGACTCTGAGAAACTTGTTTAGACTCTTGAGGTCTAAAATGGGTCTGAACGTTCCCTCTTTTTTGGGAACCACGAAAACATTTGAGTAAAATCCCTGCCCCTGTTCCAGTATTGGAACGGGACGAATTACTCCCATAGTAGAGAGGTCTCTTACACAATGTAAGAACGTCTCTCTTTTTATCTGGTCTACAGACAATCGTGAAAGAAGAAACCTCCGCCTTGGGAGAGAATTTTTGAATTCCAGTTGATACCCTTGGGACACGATCTCCAGTGTCCAGGGGTCCTGAACATCTCTTAGCCAAGCCTGGGTAAAGAGAGAAAGTCTGCCCCCTACTAGATCCGGTCCCGGATCGGGGCCGCCCCTTCATGCTGTCTTGGGAGCAGCAGTGGGCTTCTTGGGTTGTTTAACCTTGTTCCAAGCCTGTTTGGGTCTCCAGACGGTCTTGGCTTGAGCAAAATTCCCTTCCTGTTTAGTGGAAGAAGAAGCGGGGACTCATTTGAAGTTCCGAAAGGAACGAAAATTATTCTGTTTACCCCTCAGTTTAGCTGCTTTATCCTGAGGTAGGAGATGACCCTTACCTCCCGTAATGTCAGAAATGATTTCTTTCAAGTCAGGCCCGAATAGGGTTTTCCCTTTGAAAGGAATAGCCAAAAGCTTTAAATTAGATGACACATCAGCAGACCAAGACTTTAACCATAACGCTCTACGCGCTAAAATGGCAAATCCGGCATTCTTAGCTGCCAACTTGGCAATCTGAAAGGCGGCGTACGTAATAAAAGAATTAGTCAGCTTAAGAGCCTTAATTCTATCTAAAATTTCCTCTAAAGGAGTCTCAGTCTTAAGAGACTCTTCTAAGGCGTCAAACCTGAAAGCCGCCGCAGTGGTAACTTGTACAATGCAGGCTGTCGGTTGTAAAAGGAAACCCTGATGAATAAATAACTTCTTTAGAAGACCCTCCAATTTCTTATCCATAGGGTCATTGAAAGCACAACTGTCCTCAATAGGAATAGTTGTATGCTTAGCCAGGGTAGAGATAGCTCCCTCCATCTTAGGGACTGTTTGCCAAGAGTCCCGAACAGCGTCAGATATGGGATACATTTTCTTAATGTTAGGAGAAGGTGAGAACGGGATACCCAGTCTTTCCCATTCCCGCGTAATAATTTCTGAGATTCTCTTAGAAACCGGAAAAACATCAGAGTAAGCAGGCACCTCTAAGTATTTGTCCATCTTAAACAATTTCTCTGGTGGTACCACAATAGAGTCACAGTCATCCAGAGTCGCTAAAACCTCCCGAAGCAATAGGCGTAGGTGTTCAAGCTTAAATCTAAAGGACATGACGTCCGAGTTCGTCTGAGGTAACACACTTCCCTAATCGGAAAGTTCCCCCTCAGACAGAAGTTCCCTGACCCCCAGATACGATCCCTGTGAGGGTACATCGGAAATAGCCAACAAAGCATCAGAGGTCGCAGTATTCAAATGGACTTCTGTCCTGCTGCGCTTGCCCTATAACACTGGCAACTTAGATAAAACCTCTGTAAGGGTAGATGACATAACTGCAGCCATATCCTGCAGAGTAAATGAAGTAGACGCGGTAGAAGAACCCGGCGTCGCTTGGGTGGGCGTTAAAGGTTGTGACGCATGGGGAGAAAGTAGCGGCATACCCCGATTCTCATCAGACTGAGAAGCATCCTTAGATACACTTTCCTTAAAGAAAATCTGCCCTTTAAATTGTAAGGTCCTTTCAGTACATGAGGGACAAAAAGTAAGAGGGGGTTCCACAATGGCATCTAAACACATAGAACAAGTAGTTTCCTCAAGTTCAGACATGTTAAACAGACTAGCAATAGCAATAATAGTCGTTCTTTACTTGATACATTGAGCTCTGAAGTCAAATTACATAGACAAACATTTTAACTTAAAATGTGTACTGCGCCTTTAAATAATAAAAGCGCAACAATTTTTCTGTTATCAGCAAAAACATAATTTATGTAAGAACTTACCTGATAAATTAATTTCTTTCATATTGGCAAGAGTCCATGAGCTAGTGACATATGGGATATACAATCCTACCAGGAGGGGCAAAGTTTCCCAAACCTCAAAATGCCTATAAATACACCCCTCACCACACCCACAATTCAGTTTAACGAATAGCCAAGCAGTGGGGTGATAAAGAAAGCTATTGAGCTAGTGACATATGGGATATCAATACCCAAGATGTGGATCTCCACTCAAGAGTCACTAGAGAGGGAGGGAATAAAATAAAAACAGCCATATACCGCTGAAAAAATTAATCCACAACCCAAAAAAACATAATTTATGCTTACCTGATAAATTTATTTCTCTTGTAGTGTATCCAGTCCACGGATCATCCATTACTTGTGGGATATTCTCCTTCCCAACAGGAAGTTGCAAGAGGATCACCCACAGCAGAGCTGCTATATAGCTCCTCCCCTAACTGTCATATCCAGTCATTCTACACCGAAAACAAACAGAGAAAGGAGAAACCATAGGGTGCAGTGGTGACTGTAGTTTAATTAAAATTTAGACCTGCCTTAAAAAGGACAGGGCGGGCCGTGGACTGGATACACTACAAGAGAAATAAATTTATCAGTTAAGCATAAATTATGTTATCTCTTGTTAAGTGTATACAGTCCACGGATCATCCATTACTTGTGGGATACCAATACCAAAGCTAAAGTACACGGATGATGGGAGGGACAAGGCAGGATTAAGCGGAAGGAACCACTGCCTGAAGAACCTCTCTCCCAAACACAGCCTCCGAAGAAGCAAAAGTATCAAATTTGTAAAATTTTGAAAAAGTGTGAAGCAAAGACCAAGTCGCGGCCTTGCAAATCTGTTCAACAGAGGCCTCTTTTTTAAAGGCCCAGGTGGAAGCCACAGCTCTAGTAGAATGAGCTGTAATCCTTTCAGGGGGCTGCTGTCCAGCAGTCTCATAGGCTAGGCTTATTACGCTCCGAAGCCAAAAGGAAAGAGAGGTTGCCAAAGCTTTTTGACCTCTCCTCTGTCCAGAGTAAACGACAAACAGGAAAGATGTTTGATGAAAATCCTTAGTAGCTTGTAAGTAAAACTTCAAGGCACGGACTACGTCCAGATTATGTAAAAGACGTTCCTTCTTTGAAGAAGGATTAGGGCACAACGATGGAACAACAATCTCTTGATTGATATTCTTGTTAGAAACCACCTTAGGTAAAAACCCAGGTTTGGTACGCAGAACTACCTTATCTGCATGAAAAATCAGATAGGGAGAATCACATTGTAAGGCAGATAGCTCAGAGACTCTCCGAACCGAGCCGAGGAAATAGCCATCAAAAACAGAACTTTCCAAGATAAAAGTTTAATATCAATGGAATGAAGGGGTTCAAACGGAACTCCTTGAAGAACCTTAAGAACCAAGTTTAAGCTCCACGGGGGAGCAACAGGTTTAAACACAGGCTTAAATCTAACCAAAGCCTGGCAAAATGCCTGGACGTCTGGAACCTCTGCCAGACGCTTGTGCAAAAGAATAGACAGAGCAGAAATCTGTCCCTTTAAGGAACTAGCTGATAATCCTTTGTCCAAGCCCTCTTGGAGAAAAGACAATATTCTAGGAATCCTAACTTTACTCCATGAGTAAGTCTTGGATTCACACCAATAAAGATATTTACTCCATATCTTGTGGTAGATTTTCCTGGTAACAGGCTTTCGTGCCTGTATTAAAGTATCAATGACTGACTCGGAGAAGCCACGCTTTGATAGAATCAAGCGTTCAATCTCCATGCAGTCAGTCTCAGAGAAATTAGATTTGGATGATTGAAAGGACCTTGTATGACATGTCCACTAGGTCTGCATACCAAGTCCTGCGTGGCCACGCAGGTGCTATCAGAATCACCGATGCTCTCTCCTGTTTGATTTTGGCAATCAGTCGAGGGAGCAGAGAAAACGGTGGAAACACATAAGCCAGGTTGAAGAACCAAGGCGCTGCTAGCGCATCTATCAGCGTCGCTTCTGGGTCCCTGGACCTGGATCCGTAACAAGGAAGCTTGGCGTTCTGGCGAGACGCCATGAGATCCAACTCTGGTTTGCCCCAACGATGAATCAACTGAGCAAACACCTCCGGATGGAGTTTCCACTACCCCGGATGGAAAGTCTGACGACTTAGAAAATCCGCCTCCCAGTTCTCCACGCCTGGGATATGGATTGCTGACAGGTGGCAAGAGTGGTACTCTGCCCAGCAAATTATTTTTGAGACTTCTAACATCGCTAGGGAACTCCTGGTTCCCCCTTGATGGTTGATGTAAGCCACAGTCGTGATGTTGTCCGACTGAAATCTGATGAACCTCAGTGTTGCTAACTGAGGCCAAGCCAGAAGAGCATTGAATATCGCTCTTAACTCCAGAATATTTATTGGAAGGAGTTTCTCCTCCTGAGTCCACAATCCCTGTGCCTTCAGGGAATTCCAGACTGCACCCCAACCTAGAAGGCTGGCATCTGTTGTTACAATTGTCCAATCTGGCCTGCGAAAGGTCATACCCTTGGACAGGTGTACCCGAAACAACCACCAGAGAAGAGAATCTCTGGTCTCTTGATCCAGATTTAGCAGAGGGGACAAATCTGTGTAATCCCCATTCCACTGACTCAGCATGCATAATTGCAGCGGTCTGAGATGAAGGCGCGCAAATTGCACTATGTCCATTGCCGCTACCATTAAGCCGATTACCTCCATACACTGAGCTACCGAAGGGCGCAGAATCGAGTGAAGAACACGGGCAAGCATTTAGAAGTTTTGATAACCTGGACTCCGTTAGGTAAATTTTCATTTCTACAGAATCTATAAGAGTCCCTAAGAAGGAGACTCTTGTGAGTGGGGATAGAGAACTCTTTTCCTTGTTCACTTTCCACCTGTGCAACCTCAGAAATGCCAGAACTATCTCTGTATGAGACTTGCCAACTTGAAAGCTTGACGCCTGTATCAGGATGTCGTCTAGATACGGAGCCACCGCTATGCCTCGCGGTCTTAGAACCGCCAGAAGTGAGCCCAGAACCTTTGTAAAGATTCTCGGGGCTGTAGCCAACCCAAAGGGAAGAGCTACAAATTGGTAATGCCTGTCTAGAAAGGCAAACCTTAGAAACCGACTATGATCTTTGTGAATCGGTATGTGAAGGTAGGCATCCTTTAAGTCCACTGTGGTCATGTACTGACCTTCTTGGATCATGGGTAGGATGGTCCGAATAGTTTCCATTTTGAAAGATGGAACTCTGAGCAATTTGTTTAAGATCTTTAGATCCAAAATTGGTCTGAAGGTTCCCTCTTTTTTGGGAACCACAAACAGATTTGAATAAAAACCCTGTCCTTGTTCCGTCCGCGGAACTGGATGGATCACTCCCATAACTAGGAGGTCTTGCACACAGCGTAGGAATGGCTCGCTCTTTATCTGATTTGCAGATAGCCTTGAAAGATGAAATCTCCCTTGTGGAGGGGAAGCTTTGAAGTCCAGAAGATATCCCTGAGATATGATCTCCAACGCCCAGGGATCCTGAACATCTCTTGCCCACGCCTGGGCGAAGAGAGAAAGTCTGCTCCCTACTAGATCCGTCGCCGGATAGGGGGCCGTTCCTTCATGCTGTCTTAGAGGCAGCAGCAGGCTTTCTGGCCTGCTTGCCTTTGTTCCAGGACTGGTTAGGTTTCCAGGCCTGCTTAGATTGAGCAAAAGTTCCCTCTTGTTTTGAAGCGGAGGAAGTTGATGCTGCACCTGCCTTGAAATTTCGAAAGGCACGAAAATTAGACTGTTTGGCCTTTGCTTTGGCCCTGTCCTGAGGAAGGGTGTGACCCTTACCTCCAGTAATGTCAGCAATAATTTCCTTCAAACCAGGCCGAATAAGGTCTGCCCCTTGAAAGGAATGTTGAGTAATTTAGACTTCGAAGTCACGTCAGCTGACCAGGATTTAAGCCATAGCGCCCTACGCGCTTGGATGGCGAATCCGAAATTCTTAGCCGTTAGTTTAGTCAAATGAACAATGGCATCAGAAACAAATGAGTTAGCTAGCTTAAGTGTTCTAAGCTTGTCAATAATTTCAGTCAATGGAGCTGTATGGATGGCCTCTTCCAGGGCCTCAAACCAGAATGCCGCCGCGGCCGTGACAGGCGCAATGCATGCAGGGGGCTGTAAAATAAAACCTTGTTGAATAAACATTTTCTTAAGGTAACCCTCCAATTTTTTATCCATTGGATCTGAAAAAGCACAAACTGTCCTCAACCGGGATAGTAGTACGCTTTGCTAAAGTAGAAACTGCTCCCTCCACCTTAGGGACCCTCCACCTTAGGGACCGTCTGCCATAAGTCCCGTGTAGTGGCGTCTATTGGAAACATTTTTCTAAATATAGGAGGTGGGGAAAAAGGCACCCCCGGTCTATCCCACTCCTTGCTAATAATTTCTGTAAGTCTTTTAGGTATAGGAAAAACATCAGTACCGCATAGTATTTATCCAGCCTACACAATTTCTCTGGTACTGCAACTGTGTTACAGTCATTCAGAGCAGCTAATACCTCCCCAAGCAACACACGGAGGTTCTCAAGCTTAAATTTAAAATTAGAAATCTCTGAATCAGGTTTCCCGAATCAGAGATGTCACCCACAGACTGAAGCTCTCCGTCCTCATGATCTGCATATTGTGACACAGTATCAGACATGGCCCTTACAGCATCTGCGCGCTCTGTATTTCTCCTAACCCCAGAGCAATCGCGCTTGCCTCTTAATTCAGGCAACCTGGATAATACCTCTGACAGGGTATTATTCATGATTGCAGCCATGTCCAGCAAGGTAATCGCTATGGGCGTCCCTGATGTAATTGGCGCCATATTAGCGTGCATCCCCTGAGCGGGAGGCGAAGGGTCTGACACGTGGGGAGAGTTAGTCGGCATAACTTCCCCCTCGTCAGAATCTTCTGGTGATATTTCTTTTATAGTTAAAGACTGATCTTTACTGTTTAAGGTGAAATCAATACATTTAGTACACATTCTCCTATGGGGCTCCACCATGGCTTTCAAACATAATGAACAAGTACTTTCCTCTGTGTCAGACATGTTTAAACAGACTAGCAATGAGACTAGCAAGCTTGGAAAACACTTTAAAGCAAGTTTACAAGCAATATAAAAAACGTTACTGCACCTTTAAGAAACACAAATTTTGTCAAAATTTGAAATAACAGTGAAAATCAGCAGCATTTTCTAGCAAATTCCATCCCTAGAAAAATATTAACTGCACATACCTTATTGCAGGAAAACCTGCACGCCATTCCCTCTCTGAAGTTACCTCACTTCTCAGAATATGTGAGAACAGCCATGGATCTTAGTTAATTCTGCTAAGATCATAGAAAACGCAGGCAGATTCTTCTTCTAAATACTGCCTGAGATAAACAGTACACTCCGGCACCATTTAAAAATAAACTTTTGATTGAAGAATAAACTAAGTATAAAACACCACACTCCTCTAACGACCTCCATCTTGGTTGAGGCTTGCAAGAGAATGACTGGATATGACAGTTAGGGGAGGAGCTATATAGCAGCTCTGCTGTGGGTGATCCTCTTGCAACTTCCGGTTGGGAAGGAGAATATCCCACAAGTAATGGATGATCCGTGGACTGGATACACTTAACAAGAGAAAATAAGTTTATTTTCATTTTTGAAAGAAAAAAAACTTAAATCAAAAGCAGAAGAATCAAACTGAAACAGCTGCCTGAAGAACTTTTCTACCAAAAACTGCTTCCGAAGAAGCAAATACATAAAAACGGTAGAATTTAGTAAATGTATGCAAAGAGGACCAAGTCACTGCTTTGCAAATCTGATCAACTGAAGCTTCATTCATAAAAGCCCACGAAGTGGAGACTGATCTAGTAGAATGAGCTATAATTCTCTGAGGCGGGGCTTGAGCCGACTCCAAATAAGCTTGATGAATCAAAAGCTGAAACCAAGAGGCCAAGGAAATAGCAGAGGCCTTCTGACCTTTCCTAGGACCAGAAAATATAACAAATAGACTAAAAGTCTTCCTGAAATCTTTAGAAGCTTCAACATAATATTTCAAAGCTCTCACCACATCCAAAGAATAGAAGGATCTTTCCAAAGGATTCTTAGGATTAGGACACAAGGAAGGGACAACAATTTCTCTACTAATGTTGTTAGAATTCACAACCTTAAGGAAAAATTCAAATGAAGTCTGCAAAACCGCCTTATCCTGATGAAAAATCAGAAAAGGAGCTTCACAAGAAAGAGCAGATAGCTCAGAAACTCTTCTAGCAGAAGAGATAGCCAAAAGGAACAACACTTTCCAAGAAAGTAGTTTAATGTCCAAAGAATGCATAGGCTCAAATGGAGGAGCCTGTAAAGCCTTCAGAACCAAATTAAGACTCCAAGGAGGAGAAATTGATTTAAAGACAGGCTTAATATGAACTAAAGCCTGTACAAAACAGTGTATATCAGGAAGTATAGCAATCTTTCTGTGAAATAAAACAGAAAGAGCGGAGATTTGTCCTTTCAAGGAACTTACAGACAAACCCTTATCCAAACCATCTTGAAGAAACTGTAAAATTCTAGGAATTCTAAGAGAATGCCAGGAGAATTTATGAGAAGAACACCATGAAATGTAAGTCTTCCAAACTCTATAATAAATCTTCCTAGAGACTGATTTACGAGCTTGTAACATAGTATCAATCACTGAGTCAGAGAAACCTCTATGACTTAGTACTAAGCGTTCAATTTCCATACCTTCAAATTTAATGATTTGAGATCCTGATGGAAAAACGGACCTTGAGATAGTAGGTCTGGCCATAACGGAAGTGGCCAAGGCGGGCAACTGGACATCTGAACCAGATCCGCATACCAAAACCTGTGTGGCCATGCTGGCGCCACCAGCAACACAAATGATTGTTCCATGATGATTTTGGAAATCACTCTTGGAAGGAGAACTAGAGGCGAGAAGATATAAGCAGGATGATAACACCAAGGAAGTGTCAGCGCATCCACTGCTTCCGCCTGAACATCCCTGGACCTGGACAGGTATCTGGGAAGTTTCTTGTTTAGATGAGAGGCCATGAGATCTATCTCTGGAAGACCCCACATCTGAACAATCTGAGAAAAAACATCTGGATGGAGAGACCACTCCCCTGGATGTAAAGTCTGGCGGCTGAGATAATCTGCTTCCCAATTGTCTACACCTAGGATATGCTCCGCAGAGATTAGACAGGAGCTGGATTCCGCCCAAACAAGTATTCGAGATACTTCTTTCATAGCTTGGGGACTGTGATGTCCCACCCTGATGATTGACATATGCCACTGTTGTGATAATGTCTGTCTGAAAACAAATGAACGGTTCTCTCTTAACAGAGGCCAAAACTGAAGAGCTCTGAGAATTGCACAGAGTTCTAAAATATCTATTAGAAATCTCGCCTCTTGAGATTTCCAAACCCCTTGTGCTGTCAGAGATCCTTAAACAGCTCCCCAACCTGAAAGACTAGCATCTGTTGTGATCACAGTCCAGGTTGGCCGAACAAAAGAAGCCCCTTGAACTAAACAATGGTGATCTATCCACCATGTCAGAGAGTGTCGTACATTGGGATATAAGGATATTAATTTTGATATCTTTGTATAATCCCTGCACAATTGATTCAGCATACAAAGCTGAAGAGGTCTCATGTGAAAACGAGCAAAGGGGATCGCATCCGATGCTGCAGTCATGAGACCTAAAACTTCCATGCACATAGCCACTGAAGGGAATGACTGAGACTGAAGGTGCCGGCAGGCTGCAACCAATTTTAAACATCTCTTGTCTGTTAGAGACAGAGTCATGGACGCTGAATCTATCTGGAAGCCTGAAAAGGTGACCCTTGTCTGAGGAATCAAGAAACTTTTTGGTAAATTGATCCTCCAACCATGTTTCCGAAGAAACAACACTAGTTGATTTGTGTGAGATTCTGCAGTACGTAAAGACTGAGCTAGTACCAAGATATCGTCCAAATAAGGAAACACCGCAATACCCTGTTTTCTGATTACAGAGAGTAGGACACCCAGAACCTTTGAAAAGATTCTTGGAGCGGTTGCTAGGCCAAATGGAAGAGCAACAAATTGGTAAGGCTTGTCTAGAAAAGAGAATCTCAGAAACTGATAATGTTCTGGATGAATCGGAATATGAAGGTATGCATCCTGCAAGACTATTGTGGACATATAATGTCCTCACTGAACAAAAGGCAGAATAGTCCTTATAGTCACCATCTTGAAAGTTGGTACTCTTACATAACGATTCAAAATTTTCAGATCCAGAACTGGACTGAATAAATTTTCCTTCTTTGGGACAATGCATAGATTTGAATAAAACCCCAAACCTTGTTCCTGAGGAGGAACTGGCATGATTACCCCTGAAGACTCCAGGTCTGAAACACACTTCAGGAAAGCCTGAGCTTTTACTGGATTTACTGGGATACGTGAGAGAAAAAAAACTTCTCACAGGAGGTCTTACTCTGTATTCCTATTCGATACCCTTGAGAGACAATGCTCTGAATCCATTTATTTTGAACAGATTTTATCCAAATATCCTTGAAAAACCTTAATCTGCCCCCTACCAGCTGAGCTGGAAGGAGGTCCGCACCTTCATACGGACTAAGGGGCTGACTTTGGTTTCCTAAAAGGCTTGGATTTATTCCAATTTGAGGAAGGCTTCCAATTAGAGGCAGATTCCTTGGGGGGGAGGATTGGGTTTTTATTCCTTATTCTGACGAAAGGAACGAAAATGGTTAGAAGCCTTAGATTTACCCTTAGGTTTTTTATCCTGAGGCAGAAAAACTCCCTTTCCCCCAGTAACAGTTGAAATAATAGAATCCAACTGAGAACCAAATAAATTATTACCTTGGAAAGAAACAGATAGTAATCTAGATTTAGATGTCATATCAGCATTCCAAGATTTAAGCCACAAAGCTAAATATAGCTAAAGACATGGATCTAACATCACAAATAAAATGATTAGAATGTTGCAGTAAGCGAATAATGCTAGATATGTCAGAATCCAATTCTTGTTGCGCTAAATTCTCCAACCAGAAAGTTGATGCAGCCGCAACATCAGCCAAAGAAATTGCAGGTCTGAGAAGATGACCTGAATATAAAAAGGCCTTCCTTAGATAAGATTCAAGCTTCCTATCTAAAGGATCCTTAAGGAAGTACTATCTTCCCTAGGAATAGTGGTACGTTTAGCAAGAGTAGAAATAGCCCCATCAACTTTGGGGATCTTTTCCCAAAACTCTATAGATTTTGCTGGCAAAGGATACAATTTTTTAAACCTTGAAGAAGGAATAAAAGAAGTACCTGGCTTATTCCATTACTTAGAAATCATATCAGAAATAGCCTCAGGAATAGGGGACTGGTTACCTCAATATCCAAAGTAATTAACACTTCTTTTAATAAAGAACGCATATACTCAATTTAAAATAAATAAGTAGATTTGTCAGTGTCAATGTCTGAGGAAGGATCTACTGAATCAGATAGATCCTCATCAGAAGAGGATAAATTATCATATTGTTGGTCATTTGAAATTTCATCACTAAATGAGAAGTTTTAAAAGACCTATTACATTTATTTGAAGGTGGAAATGCAGACAAAGCCTTCAGAATAGAATCAGAAACAAATTCCTTTAAAATTTACAGGTATATTATGCACATTAGAAGTTGAAGGAACTGCAACTGGCAATGTACTATTACTGATGGACACATTATCTGCATGTAAAAGTTTATCAAAACAACTAATACAAATGACATTCTGCTATATAATTTCTACAATTTTACAACAAATGCACTTAGCTTTGGTAGAACCGATGTCAGGCAGAAATGTTCCAGCAGAAGCTTCTGAGGCAGGATCAAAGTGAGACATCTTGCAAAATGTAAGAGAAAAAACAACATATAAAGCAAAATGATCTATTTCCTTATATGACAGTTTCAGGAATGGGAAAAAATGCAAATAGCATAGCCCTCTGATAGAGAAAAAATCAAGAGGCAAACATTAATGGGGTATTAAAATAATGAAAATGTTTGGCGCCAAGTATGACGCACAACGTAACTAAACTTTTTTGGCGCCAAAAAATAACCGGAAATGACACACTCGCGTCACTAATGACGCAACCGTGTGAAAGGTCTCGGCGTCAAGTATGACGCCGGAAATGACGATCTTGCGACAGACGTACTTTTTCACAGGAAAAAAAAAATTCGCGCCAAAAATGACGCAATAAAGTTTAGCATTTGTCGCACCCGCGGGCCTAATATCGCCCGCAATTTGTAAGAAGTAGTCAATTGAAAAAAAGACTAAAACCCCAGGTAAGAAAGTTCATTTTTAAAAGATCTTTATATTCCCCAAATATGAAACTGACAGTCTGCAGAAGGAAATACATGAACCTGACTCATGGCAAATATAAGTACAATACATATATTTAGAACTTTATATAAATGCATAAAGTGCCAAACCATAGCTGAGGTGTCTTAAGTAATAAAAAACATACTTACCAAAAGACACCCATCCACATATAGTAGATAGCCAAACCAGTACTAAAACAGTTATTAGTAGAGGTAATGGTAAATTGAGAGTATATCGTCGATCTGAAAAGGGAGGTAGGAGATGAATCTCTACGACCGATAACAGAGAACTTATGAAAAAGACCCCCGTTAGGGAAATCATTGTATTTAAGTGATACTCCCTTCACGTCCCTCTGACATTCGCTGTACTCTGAGAGGAATTGGGCTTCAACAATGCTGAGAAGCGCATATCAACATAGAAATCTTAGCACAAACTTACTTCACCACCTCCATAGGAGGCAAAGTTTGTAAAACTGAATTGTGGGTGTGGTGAGGGGTGTATTTATAGGCATTTTGAGGTTTGGGAAACTTTGCCCCTCCTGGTAGGATTGTATATCCCATATGTCACTAGCTCATGGACTCTTGCCAATTACATGAAAGAAACAACGTTTGCGGTAATAAAAAATGCCCTTATGTGTCCAAATAGACTTGACAATATTGCACCGCTTGTTAGGCAATGTTATTTATCAATTTATATCAACTTTCATGAAGTTTAACAAATTTATCAACACTTTAGGCCCCTGCCCCCAGATCACACTGCTTCGGCTTAGATAGCGTTCCTAAGTCTCTCTGTACCCTTCGAGTATAAAATAACTTAGGCCCCACCGGAGCCCAGGACCTTGCTGCTTGATCCGGATGAAGACTGCGCGGCTGAGCGTGCGAAATTAGGCTCCGCCCACCGTGGGCGTAACTCGAGCCGCACTGAAGCCTGCATGGGCCAAAAACCAACATGTTGGATATCCCAACTTAAAAGTTAAAAAACGCCATGTGCCCCTCATAATACACACTTTAACAATAAAAGCGCAACAACCATAAAATATAGCTCTCTCCCAGGCCTGTTATTTTTTAACATAATAACGCCAGGTCATGGACAGCAAACCGCATCTCCCAGCGTCAGCCCACATATGCATAAGTGAAAAAACAAAAACACCGATATATATAAAATGGAATCCAAGTACACCATTTCCATTCCTATAGTGTCTACTTATTATCCCTCCCCAGTTAGGGAAAAATGTCAGCCTGTTCTGATGTATCAAGTCTCCCCAGAAACAAATGACTGAACATACCTCAATGCTGCTTGTAGCATGACACAGTTCTCCACACTGAAGATATTTCTTTACACTACCTTCAACTGGTCAGTGGAAAACCAGCCGGATCTTAGATAATGTTTGCTAAGATCATAAACATCAGGGCAGAAAAATAAGATGTCTCCACTCCTCTTAGGGATTAAGTGACTGATGATTTCTCCCTGAGAAAAACAGTACTCTCTGGCACCATTTTAAAATAAAAAAACTTCTTGATTGAAGAATCTAAATTAACACCTCACTTTTCACCTCTTCCTATCACTAACACAGGCAAAGAGAATGACTGGGGATGGAGGGAAGGGAGGGGCTATATATACAGCTCTGCTGTGGTGCTCTTTGCCACTTCCTGCTAACCAGGAGGCGCAATCCCATAAGGATGAAATCCGTGGACTCGTCATATCTTGTAAAACAAAATTATAATAGGAGTAGAAAGTTGCTTAAAATTACCTGCTCCATTTGAATCATGAAAGATTAATTTTGACTAGACTACCCCTTTAGGAGACTTCTATCATTAGGTACATTTTTACTAATGCTACCCACATTTCTAAATAATCCCCATGTTGAAATATACACCATTTTTATTCAATCATTACAATTATCTTCTAGAAGGCATGCAGTTAGATTTAGCATCAGAATTTCAACTAGATAGTTTTAATTCTGAATTAATAGTGACCTCTTTGAAAGCATGATGACATATTTACAGCTAGTAAATGAATAAAAATGCTCCTATAACATACATTACTAAAGATTAGCTTTCTATTCTCATTACCAATATTCAACAGTATGAAATAAACATAGCTTCAAGAGCAAAACTAAAAAATTAAAACAACGTTAGGATATGCACACACTCATACACACATAAATATGAGGTTTGATTCACACTCAGACAAACTTGATTTCCTGATATTCCCTGATGATAATCCAGTAAAGTATCTATGACAGTTTAACAAAGGTAAAGCAAAAACACTAATATTTATTATATTTTCGAATTTGTTACACACCTGTGTGTTCACTTAGCACAATGTAATTTACAAATGTTCTGCTATTAGAGGAATCAAACAGCAGAATAAAGAGAGTATAAAATATTTCATAAAACAAGAGACCTGTATAAAAAAAAAATTGAGTAAAAAAAAATAAAAATCACTATGCAGAAAATAAGCCCTCAAAGAACACAGATTTGATCATTAATTTTTGTTCTTTATTTCAGTCTCTTCAATAAATAGAAAATATTTGGTGTTTCGCAAGATTTTCCTAAATATATTAAGTTTTTTATTTTGTATTTTATTTACTTATTTATTAAAAAAAATTTTTGAGGATGTGGGGGCCAAATAAAGGTCACTTTCAAATGAAATAGTGTTAAGCCTCCTAAACCATTGTTTGGTAACATATGTTTTACTTACTCTCTGTTGAAGAATTTGTCTGGGTTGCCGGAGCAACTAGGCTTTCAGTTTGCTGAGAAGCCAACTTTTCATCCTGAGCTTTCCGGACAAGAGCTGCTAGTGGGTGGTCTGGATCAATTACCTTTAATGGCTGAGGATCAGAAAATGGAAGTTATTTCAACTAATCAATTTAATGTTCAAAGGATTGGCATGTATACAAGTGGATACATCTTTATGCTATTTTGTGAAAAGCAGAATGACTAATATTTCTTCATTTTATTAAAACAAGTAAACCAATATATATCTAATAAAAGTAACAACACATTTTCAAAAGATTTTTCAAGAGTGTTATCCAATTATAAACAAAGACTTAAAAGAAGTAGGTGGTAAGAAAAAGTGGCCACTAAATTTAGTGAAGCAAGATAAAACCAAATTTATGCTTACCTGATAAATGTATTTCTCTTGTGGTGTATCCAGTCCACGGGTTCATCCATTACTTGTGGGATATTCTCCTTCCCAACAGGAAGCTGCAAGAGGAGACCCACAGCAGAGCTGTCTATATAGCTCCTCCCCTAACTACCACCCCCAGTCATTCGAACGAAGACGAGCAAGAAAAAAAGGAGAAACTATAGGGTGCAGTGGTGACTGTAGTTTAAAAAAAAAAAAAAAAAAAAACACCTGCCTTAAAATGACAGGGCGGGCCATGGACTGGATACACCACAAGAGAAATAAATTTATCAGGTAAGCATAAATTTTGTTTTCTCTTGTAAAGGTGTATCCAGTCCACGGGTTCATCCATTACTTGTTGGATACCAATACCAAAGCTTTAGGACACGGATGAAGGGAGGGACAAGGCAGGAACTTAAACGGAAGGCACCACTGCCTGTAAGACCTTTCTCCCAAAAATAGCCTCCGAAGAAGCAAATTTATAGAATTTAGAAAAAGGTATGAAGCGAAGACCAAGTCGCCGCCTTACAAATCTCTTCAACAGAGGCCTCATGTTTAAAAGCCCATGTGGAAGCTACTGCTCTAGTAGAATGAGCTGTAATTCTTTCAGGAGGCTGCTGGCCAGCAGTCTCATAAGCTAAGCGTATTATACTTCTTAGCCAAAAAGAAAGAGAAGTTGCCGAAGTCTTTTGGCCTCTCCTCTGTCCAGAGTAGACAACAAAGCAGATGTTTGACGAAAATCCTTCGTAGCTTGTAAATAAAACTTTAAAGCACGAACCACATCAAGATTGTGTAATAGACGTTCCTTCTTTGAAGAAGGATTAGGACATAGTGAAGGAACAACTATCTCCTGAGTGATATTCTTATTAGATACCACCTTAGGAAGAAACCCAGGTTTGGTACGTAACACTACCTTATCTGCATGGAAAATCAGATAAGGGGAATCACATTGTAAAGCAGATAACTTCGAAACTCTTCGAGCCGAGGAGATAGCTACTAAAAACAGAACTTTCCAAGATAAAAGCTTAATATCTATGGAATGCAAAGGTTCAAACGGAACCCCTTGAAGAACTTTAAGAACTAAATTTAAACTCCATGGCGGAGCAACAGGTTTAAACACAGGCTTGATTCTAACTAAAGCCTGACAAAACGCCTGAACGTCTGGAACCTCAGCCAGACATTTGTGCAAAAGAATAGACAGAGCAGAAATCTGTGCCTTTAAGGAACTAGCTGACAATCCCTTCTCCAATCCTTCTTGGAGAAAAGATAATATCCTAGGAATCCTGACCTTACTCCATGAGTAACCCTTGGATTCACACCAATGAAGATATTTACACCATATCTTATTATAGATTTTCCTGGTGACAGGCTTTCGAGCCTGAATTAAGGTATCAATGACCGATTTGGAAAAACCACGCTTTGATAGAATCAAGCGTTCAATCTCCAAGCAGTCAGACGTAGAGAAATTAGATTTGGATGTTTGAAGGGACCTTGAAGTAGAAGGTCCTGCCTTAGTGGCAGAGTCCATGGTGGAAAGGATGACATGTCCACCAGATCTGCATACCAAGTCCTGCGTGGCCACGCAGGGGTTATCAAGATCACCGAAGCTCTCTCCTGCTTGATCTTGGCAATCAGGCGAGGGAGCAGAGGAAACGGTGGAAACACATAAGCCAGGCTGATGGACCAGGGCGCTGCTAGAGCATCTATCAGTGCTGCCTTGGGAACCCTGGACCTGGACCCGTAACAAGGAAGCTTGGCGTTCTGACGAGACGCCATGAGATCCAGTTCTGGTTTGCCCCAAAGTTGGATCAACTGGGCGAATACCTCCGGATGGAGCTCCCACTCCCCCGGATGAAAAATCCGCCTCCCAGTTCTCTACTCCTGGGATATGGATAGCTGAGAGATGGCAAGAGTGAACCTCTGCCCATAGAATTATCTTTGAAACCTCCAACATTGCCAAGGGGCTCCTTGTTCCCCCCTGATGGTTGATATAGGCTACAGTCGTGATGTTGTCCAACTGAAATCTGATGAACCTGACCGCAGCTAGCTGAGGCCAAGCCTGAAGAGCATTGAATATCGCTCTTAGTTCCAGAATGTTTATCGGAAGGAGGGCCTCCTCCTGAGTCCACGAACCCTGAGCCTTCAGGGAGTTCCAGACTGCACCCCAGCCCAGAAGGCTGTTATCTGTCGTTACTATAGTCCATTCTGGCCTGCGGAAACTCATTCCCTTGGACAGATGGACCCGAGATAGCCACCAGAGAAGAGAATCCCTGGTCTCTTGATCCAGATTTAGTAGAGGGGACAAATCTGTGTAATCCCCATTCCACTGATTGAGCATGCAAAGTTGCAGTGGTCTGAGATGTAGGCGGGCAAACGGAACAATGTCCATTGCCGCTACCATTAATCCGATTACCTCCATACACTGAGCCACTGACGGACGAGAAATGGAATAAAGAGCACGGCAGAAAATTAGAAGTTTTGACAACCTGACCTCTGTCAGATAAATCTTCATTTCTACTGAATCTATCAGGGTTCCTAGGAAGGAAACTCATGTGAGAGGTGAGAGAGAACTCTTTCCTTCGTTCACCTTCCACCCGTGAGACCTTAGGAACGCCAGAACAATGTCCATATGGGACCTGGCAATTTGAAAAGTTGACGCCTGTATCAGGATGTCGTCTAGGTAAGGGGCTACTGCTATACCCCGCGGTCTTAGAACCGCCAGAAGGGACCCTAGAACCTTCGTAAAGATTCTTGGTGCCGTGGCTAACCCAAAGGGAAGAGCCACAAACTGGTAATGCCCGTCTAGGAAGGCGAACCTGAGAAACTGATGATGATCCCTGTGTATCGGAATATGTAGATAAGCATCCTTTAAATCCACGGTAGTCATATATTGACCCTCCTGGATCATAGGTAGGATGGTTCGAATAGTCTCCATTTTGAAGGATGGGACCCTGAGAAATTTGTTTAGGATCTTGAGATCCAAGATTGGTCTGAAAGTTCCCTCTTTCTTGGGAACTATAAACAGATTTGAATAGAAGCCCTACCCCTGTTCCTCCTTTGGAACTGGGTGGATCACTCCGATAACTAGTAGGTATTGAACACAATGTAAGAATGTCTCTCTCTTTATCTGGTTTGCAGATAATTGTGAGAGATGAAATCTCCCCTTTGGAGATGAAGCTTTGAAATCCAGAAGATATCCCTGGGAAACAATCTCCAGAGCCCAGGGATCCTGGACGTCTCTTGCCCAAGCCTCGGTGAAGAGAGAAAGTCTGCCCCCCACTAGATCCGGTCCCGGATCGGGGCCTACTCATTAATGCTGTCTTAGAGGCAGCAGCAGGCTTTTTGGCATGTTTCCCCTTGTTCCAAGCCTGGTTAGGTCTCCAGACTAGCTTGGACTGGGCAAAATTTCCCTCTTGTTTTGTAGAAGAGGAAGATGACGCTGCGCCACTCTCGAAAATTAGTCTGTTTGGTCCTTAACTTGTTGGACCTATCCTGGGGAAGGGCGTGGCCTTTTCCTCCAGTAATATCAGAAATGATCTCCTTCAGTCCATGCCCAAATAGGGTCTGCCCTTTGAAGGGGATATTGAGAAGTTTAGACTTTGAAGTGACATCAGCTGACCAGGATTTAAGCCATAGCGCCCTACGTGCCTGAATGGCAAAACCTGAATTTTTAGCCGTTAGCTTGGTTAAATAAAAAAACGGCGTCAGAAATAAATGAATTGGCTAACTTAAGAGCTTTAAGCCTGTCAAGGATATCATCCAACGGGGTCTCTACCTGTAAAGCCTCTTCCAGAGACTCGAACCAGAAAGCCGCTGCAGCAGTGACTGGGGCAATGAATGCAAGAGGCTGTAGAATAAAACCTTGTTGTATAAAGATTTTCTTAAGGAAACTCTCTAATTTCTTATCCATAGGATCTAGGAAAGCACAACTGGGGGGAGAGGGGGAGAGAACGGCACACCTGGTCTATCCCATTCCTTAGTAATAATTTCTGAAAACCTCTTAGGGATTGGAAAAACATCAGTGTAAACAGGCACTGCAAAGTATTTGTCCATTTTACACAATTTCTCTGGGACTACAATGGTGTCACAGTCATCCAGAGTCGCTAAAACCTCCCTGAGCAACACGCGGAGGTGTTCAAGCTTAAATTTAAATGCTGTAATTTCAGAGTCAGACTGAAGTAACGCCTTCCCTGAATCAGAGAAGTCACCCACAGATAAAAGCTCTCCTGCTTCAACTTCTGCACATTGTGAGGGTATATCAGACATAGCTACTAAAGCGTCAGAAAGCTCTGTATTTGTTCTAGCCCCAGAGCTGTCTCGCTTTCCTTGTAACCCTGGCAGTTTGGACAATACCTCAGTGAGGGTATGATTCATAACTGCCGCCATGTCTTGTAAAGTAAACGCATTGGACGCGCTAGATGTACTAGGCGTCCCTTGAGCGGGAGTTATAGGTTCTGACACGTGGGGTGAGCTAGATGGCATAACCTTCCTTTTGTCAGTCTCAGAAACCAAATCTTTAAAAGCCATAATATGGTCTTTATAACTTATAGAAAGGTCAGTGCATTTGGTACACAGTCTAAGAGGGGGTTCCACAATGGCTTCTAAACATAATGAACAAGGAGTTTCCTCTATGTCAGACATGTTTAACAGACTAGTAATGAGACCAGCAAGCTTGGAAAACACTTTAATAAATGTGAAAAAAGCAATAATAAAAAACCGTACTGTGCCTTTAAGAGAAAAAAAACCTACCACATAAACTGCAAAACAGTGAAAAAAAAGTAGTAAACTCTACGAAATTTTTACAGTGTGTATAAGGGACTAAAGCAGCATTGCACCCACTTGCAAATGGATGATTAACCCCTCAGGCCCAAAAACGAATTAGAAAAACTTAAAACCTGTTAACAAACAGTCAAACACACTGCCACAGGCCTGCTGTGGCTCCTACCTGCCCTTAAAAAAAGAGGTCCTATAAGCCAGAGGACTCCTTCAGGGAAGCTGGATGTCTCCGACTGAAAACGAAAATAGGCCCCTCCCACCATGCACTCAAAGTCAGAGGGCCTTAAAAAAAGTACTCCTAGGAGTAATCTAACAAGACATGTGGAAATTAGGCCCCAAATAAAGATTTATCACCCTCAGAGAAAAAACGTTTTTATTTATAAATCATGCAAACGTTTTTACACTAAGTAATATAGGTTTTAACATGAATATTATCCCTTTTTGCAAGCATGATCCCAGTTGTTGCTAAATCACTGTATCAGGCTTACCTTAAATATACCAGGCACTGTCAGCATTTTCTAGACCTTATCTCTCTAGAAAAAAAATATACTGAACATACCTCAAAGCAGGTAATCTGCAGACCGTCCCCCCAACTGAAGTTTTCTTTCCATACTCTTCAGTTATGTGTGAGAACAGCAATGGACCTTAGTTACAAACCGCTAAGATCATCAAACCTCCAGGTAGAAGTCTTCTTCCAATTTCTGCCTGAGAGTAAAACAGTACAACGCCGGTACCGTTTAAAAATAACAAACTTTTGATTGAAGGTAAAAACTACACTAAGTCACCACATCTCTCTTGATACTTCCTTTCTTGTCGAGAGCTGCAAGAGAATGACTGGGGGTGGCAGTTAGGGGAGGAGCTATATAGACAGCTCTGCTGTGGGTGTCCTCTTGCAGCTTCCTGTTGGGAAGGAGAATATCCCACAAGTAATGGATGAACCCGTGGACTGGATACACCTTTACAACAGAAAATCTCAATTAGGTAAAAAAAACAAAAAAACACTAAAAAAACAAAACAATTATGCAAAAATAAAATATAATGTAACTTTTGCATTAGTGCATTTTGAAACAAGGATGTCTGCTGTCTATTTATTATGGGATAAACAACTGCACCCAATCACAAGAGACTATGGTCTATCAAATCACCCAAGTTGTGTGTGACCACTACTTCCTAACATGCAGTTAGCAGGAGCCTCCATCACAAAGGCACCAAAGCTGCCTCTGCAGACCGAGACCTGTGAGTTTAACTCAAATGGTTAAACACATAGCTAAAATTGAACTCCGACACCGCAACACACTGCAGCTCCTCATTAAGACATAGCTAGTGATTAGTGGAAACAGGCATATACTCCTCGGCTCAATGGGCATGTCCTGCTGAGACACTTTAGCTCTCAAAAGGGAGCTTAAAGGGGCAGTGTACTGTTAAATAGTTTTACCCTTAATGTGTTTAAACTGTGCAGCTGGTATAACAAGTTATTGTATAAAGTGTATAGGAAATGGCTCCATTAGGCAATATTGTTGTATAGGAAATAGCGGTATCTGCTAATTGAAATCACAGCCCAATGAAATGGGCTGAACTTGCAGGGAGAGCATACCTCATTAACACCTCTCTCTGTATTCACAATAAATCCTTTTCTTATCTCAATATACACAGACACAAATACTTAAAGAGAAAAGTAGAAAATTAAGATATTAGTACCTCTCTGTCAAACTGTCACTGGGAGCATGATTGTTTTCTAAAACTTCTTCTTTACATAGCTTTTCTATAACCATTACTTAAAATTGAATTACATTTAGTGTAAATGTGGGGATACAGACGGGTAAAAAACGTCATTCCAATTACTAGTGGGATATTCAACTCTTGGCCAGCAGGAGGAGGCAAAGAGCACCCCAGCAAAGCTTTTGAGTGTAACTTCCCTTACCCATAATCCCCAGTCATTCAGCCGAAGGAAAATGGAAAAAGAAGAAACACAAGGGTATAGAGGTGCCTGAGGTTTAATTTTAAAAAACTGCCGGTTTAGATTTTAAAAAAAGAGGGCGGGGACGTGGACTCTCCATGCCCAGAAAGAAATCAGGTAAGCATAAATTGTTTTCTTTCCTATGGCATGGAGAGTCCACAACATCATTCCAATTACTAGTGGGAACCAATACTCAAGCTAGAGTACACTGAATAAACAGGGAGGGAGAACAAGGCAGGAGGACCTAAACAGAAGGCACCACCGCTTGAAGAACTTTTCTCCCAAAAGAGGCCTCAGCCAAGGCAAAAGTATCAAATTTGTAGAATCTGTGGGAAAAGGTATGCAGAGAGGACCATGTTGCAGCCTTGCAAATATGTTCCACAGAAGCTTCATTTTTTAAATGCCCAAGATGAGGAGAAAGCCCTAGTAGAATGAGTTGTAATTCTCTCAGGAGGCTGCTGTCCAGCAGTCTCATAAGCAAAAGGAATCATACTTCTTAACTAGAGATAAAAAGTGGAAGAAGTGGCTTTCTGACCCTTACACTTTCCAGAGAAAACCACAAACAAGGCAGAAGATTGACGAAAAATTTTAGTTGCTTGTAGGTAAAATTTTAGAGTGCGCACAACATCCAAGTTATGCAAAAGACATTCCTTATGAAAAGGATTAGGACAAAAAGAAGAAACAACAATTTCCTTTTTAACGTTTCGATCCGACACCACCTTAGGGAGAAAACCCAATTTAGAATGAAGGACCGCCTTATCTGCAAGAAAAATAAGGTACAGGGAATCACACTGCAGAGCTGAAAGCTCAGAAACTTTGCGAGAGGAATAAATAGCAAGGAGAAACAAAACATTCCAAGATAATTTTATATCAACAACATGCATCGGCTCAAACTAACCCTGCTGCAAAACTTTAAGGACTAGATTAAGGCTCCAAGGAGGAGCAACAGGTTTAAACACAGGCCTGATTCTGACCAGGTCCTGAACAAAAGCTTGAACAACTGGTAAATCTGCCAGACGTTTGTGTAAACGGATAGACAGTGCAGAAATCTGACCTTTCAGAGTACTGACTGACAAACCTTTCTCCAGGCCATTCTGAAGAAAAGATAAAATTCAGGGAATCCTTACCCGACTCAAGGAAAAACCTTTAGCATCACACCAAAAAAAAGGTATTTACACTATATCTTATGGTAAATCCTGCGAGTAACTGGTTTATGAGCCTGAAGCATAGTATCAACGACCGCTTCCGAAAAAAACAAGTCTAGACAAGACTAACCTTTTAATCTACAAGCAGTCAGGTTCAGAAAATCTAGATCTGGATGGAGAAATGGACCCTGAATTAGAAGGCCCTTCCTCAGAGGGAACCTCCAAGGTGGAAGAGATGACATCTTCACCAAATCCGCAAACCAGATCCTGCGAGGCCAGGCAGGAGCTATTGGAATCACCAACGCTCTCTCCTGCTTGATATGAGCAATGACTCGTGGAAGGAGAACAAACAGAAGAAACAGGTATGCTAACCTTAAATCCCAAGGAACTGCCAGAGCCTCTATCAGTGCGGACTGAGGATCTCTTGACCTTGAGCCGTACGTTGGAAGCTTGGCGTTTTGACGAGGCGCCATCAGATCTAACTCTGGAACCCCTCACCTGAGGGTTATACTGGAGAACACTTACGGATGGAGAGCCCACTCCCCAGGATGAAAACTCCGTCTGCTCAGAAAATCCGCCTTCTTAATTGTCCACTCCTGGAATGTGGATGGCAGGAGACAATTGTGAGCTTCCGCCCACTGCAGAATGCGAGTCACCTCCTTCACGGCCAAGGAACTCTGAGTTCCTCCCTAGTGGTTGATGTAAGCCACTGAGGTGATGTTGTCCGACTAGAATCTGATAAACCGGACTAAAGATAATTGAGGTCAAAGGGTCAAGGCATTGAAGATTGCGTTCAACTCAAGATGTTTATGGGAAGATAAGACTCTTCCCGAGACCACAGGCCCTGAGCTTTAAGAGAACCCCAAAAAGCTCCCCAGCCTGACAGGCTGGCGTCCGTAGTAATAATCACCCAGGAAGGTTTCAGGAAGCAAGTGCCCCGAGACAGATGTTCCTGTGAAATCCACCACAAGAGAGAGTCTCGTTAGGGGGTCCAGATTTATCCTCTGCGATAAATCAGAATGGTCTCCGTTCCATTGACTGAGCATGCAAAGTTGCAGCAGACACAAATGGAACCGAGCAAAGGGAATGATGTCCATGGAAACCACCATCAGACCAATCACCTCCATGCATTAAGCCACTGTTGCACAAAAGGCAGACTGGAGAGAAAGACAAGAAGCTTGGATTTTCTTACGTCCGTCAGGAAAATCTTCATGGACAGAGAATCTATGATTGTCCGTAGGAAACACACTCTTGTAGTTGGAACTAGAGAACTCTTTTCCAAATTCACTTACCACCCGTGGGAACGGAGAAATGACAACATCTCTGTATGAGATTTTGCTAGCTGAAAAGATGACGCCTGAACTAAGATGTCGTCTAGATAAGGAGCACAGCAATTCCCTGGGATCTGATCACTGCCAATAGGGCTCCCAGAACCTTTGTGAATATTCTGGGAGATGTGGCAAGACCAAACGGAAGGGAAATAAACTGGAAATGCTTCTCCAGAAAGGCAAACCTTAGAAACTGGTAATAATCCCTGTGAATAGGAACGTGTAAATACGCGTCCTTCAGATCTTTGATCATCATGAACTGACCATCCTGAACCAATGGAAGAATGGAATAAATAGTTTCCATCTTGAAGGACGGAACCCGGAGGAACTTGTTGAGACACTTTACATCTAGGATGGGATGGAAAGTTCCCTCCTTCTTTGGAACCACAAATAGATGTGAATAGAATCCTAGACCTTGTTCCTCTAGAGCGACTGGTACAATAACTCCCAGGGAGGATAGGTCCTTTATGCAATTTAAGAAGGCCTCCCTCTTTATCTGGTTTGAGGATAGTCTTGACAGGAGAAATCTGCCCCTTGGAGGGCAAGACTTAAATCATATTCTGTATCCCTGTGATACTATCTCCACAGCCCACGGATCTGGGACATTGCGTATCCAAGCCTGACGAAAAAGAGAAAGCCTGCCCCCCACCTGATCCAAAATCATATAGGGGCGGACCCTTCATGCTGATTTAGAGTCAGCCGAAGGCTTTTTGTTTTGCTTTCTCGTATTCCAAGGCTGGCTGGATTTCCAATTGGACCTGGATTGGTCTGGAAGGAGGAGACTTATGTCCTTTAAAGTTGCGAAAGGAACAAAAATAAGTCTGTCGACCTTTGGGTCTATTCTTCTTGTCCTGAGGTAGGAAAGATCCCTTTCCAACCGTAATCTCTGAAATGATATCCGCCAGACCAGGCCCAAACAGAGTTTTACCCTTATAAAGGTAAAGCCAAAAGCTTGGCCTTTGAAGAAACATCAGCCGACCAAGATTTTAACCACAAAGCTCTACGAGCTAGAACAGTGCAGCTAGACAACTTAGCTCCCAGTCTAATTACCTGCATGTTTGGCATCGCAGATAAAAGTATTGGCTAATTTAAGAGCCTTGATCCGATTTTGGATCTCGTCAATCGTAGTCTCCTCTGATATTCAAATCAGACAGGGCATCGCACCAATAAGCTGCTGCTCCCGCAACCGTAGCAATACTTGCCGCAGGTTGCCACTGTATTCCTTGATGGACGTACAGCTTCTTTAAGTAAGACTCTAGCTTCGTATCCATAGGATCCTTAAAGGAACAACTATCCTCTATCGGAATAGTAGTTCTTTTAGATAGAATAGAAATAGCTCCTACCTTAGGCACAGTGCACCATGAGTCATGAATGGAGTCAGCAACAGGAAACATCTTTTTAAAAACAGGGGAAGGGCAACCCCTTCCTTATCCCATTCCTGAGCTATAATTTCAGACCTCTTGTCTGGAACAGCAAAAACATCCTCAGAAGGAGGAGAATCATAAACTCTTAAGTTTAGAAGACTTTTTAGGGTTGACAGGAAACGAAGGTTCAGAGTTATCCAAAGTAGTTAGAACCTCCATCAGTAGTAAACGAAGATGTTCAAGTTTAAATCTGAAATTAAATTCTTCAGATTCACAAGATTGTTTACCCATAGTATCAGTCTCTGAGATTTAACCTTCAGAAGCTACTGAAGTATCCTCATCAGACATCTGAGAAAGGTTGTCTAGTGCAGTTTTAGAGTCAGAAACCTTGCTAACAGATAAATGTTTAGATTTCCTCTTACGCTTACCCGAAAAAGGGAAAGCTGACAAAGACGCAGATATTGCAGAAGTAATCTGAACGGCAAAATCCTCAGGTAAATAAACACCCCCAGGTGGTTGAGAGGACACAGAAGGCACAGAATGAGAAACAATTAAGGCTTGGGACGTTTGAGGAGAAAGCGGAGGCATGTCACGCACAGCATTATCCCGAGACACACTTGGCTCAAAAGGGAGTAATTTGTCTTTAAATGTAAAAGTTTTAGCTAAACATGGGGAACAAAATTGAATTTGCAGGACAATTTGAGCCTCTAAACATAGTAAGCATTTATCAAATGACAGACTGATCTAATTCTGAATCCATAACTACAGAATTCTGCTTTAACCTAATTAGTGAAAAATAAGAGTTTTCAAATTTAGTACAAAATAAAATAAATCTAAGAAGCGACCTCAGATTGCCTAAGGCTCCTACCAGACAGAATTCACAACCCTCTAGCAAGAGGAAGTGAGACACTCCTGCAGAGATCCTCTCCTCTTAGACAAACGATCCGCAGATGATAGAAAAACAAAATCGCAAAGCTGACACTGATCCTCTTCGCAGAACAGTCACACTAAGCTCTGCTCCGATAAAGCGGACGTGCGGTCGTCACGTGAACGGGTAAAAAAACAAAGAAATGTGCCACTTAAGTGTGTGAAAAAGTAAACGGCTTGATAAAGTAAAACCGTTACCTTCAATGTGTCTGTTAAAGTCCAGTAAACGGCTTAAAGTGACAGTCAACCATAGCGTTTTTGAAACGCTACAGTTGACTTTTGAAACAAATAAAGGGCACCTCTTAGCAAAATATTTTTTTGCCATGGGCTGCCGTAGCAGCTATGAACGGGGAACGGTTGAAACGAATAAAGGCACTTTCTGCATGAAGTATCTTATACTTCATGAATGAAAGTGCCCTTTATTTGTTTGAACAGTCAACACTAGCATTTAAAAAATGCTATGGTTGACTTTCACTTTAAAGTAAAACTGTTATTCTAGCCTATGTGTATTATAACCCTTCAATATGTCTCTGTCATAGCTGCCAAAGCCTACATTGCAACAAAGGAAAATCCTTTAAGTCCCCTTAGCCAAGTGAACTCTCTTAAGTCTCTCACTGTGAATAAAAATCTTTGTTTAACACATAGTGTGTCAAACCTGTTCATAAGATGTATCCTTAAAGGACCAGTCAACACTGAATATTTGCATAATCAACTATTGCAAGATACAAGACAATGCAATAGCACTTAGTAAGAACTTCAAATGAGTAGTAGATTTTTTTTCTGACAATTTTAAAAGTTATGTCTTTTTCCACTCCCCCGTACCATGTGACAGCCATCAGCCAATCACAAATGCATACACGTACCATGTGACAGCAATTAGCCATTCACAAATGAATACACACTTATTCTTGCACATGCTCAGTAGGAGCTAGTGACTCAAAAAGTTTAAATATAAAAAGACTGTGCACATTTTGTTAATGGAAGTAAATTGAAAAATTGTTTAAAACTGCATGCTTTATCTGAATAATGAAAGTTTAATTTTGATTGAGTGTCCCTGTAACTAATAAGGATAACTATGTCCCAAAATGGATCCATATGAGGATTAACCTATTAAGTGCTGCTGTCCTTCAGTACATAGAAGGCAAAGGTACTTACCTTAGATCCAGCTGCAGGACAGATAACCACTACTTAGGTGTGACAGGTACTCCCTGTCATGGACCTGTAGGAAAGGAAAGAACAGAGTAACCAACTCTGGCTTTCTATACAGGGGTAGCAAAGTGTTAAAAGTAAAGCAAAGACCACTTCACCGACTTTTACCTGCTAAAAGCCACCACTACTCTTACTAAAGAGATTGACGTGGACAACGCTAGACCCCAATCCTTGCTTACATGGAAAAGTACCCATAAAAGGATAAAATATCTTCAGACACCATATTCGCACATTCTCCATTGACAGAAGCAAAGAGAATGACTGGGGATTATGGGTAAGGGACGTTACATTTAACAGCTTTGCTGGGGTGCTCTTGCCTCCTCCTTCTGGCCAGGAGTTGAATATCCCACTCGTAATTGGAATGACGTTGTGGACTCTCCATGCCATAGGAAAGAAATAGCTATTACAAGGAGCCATCTGGTAAACTTTCCCCTTTGTATAAACAGATACGGAATGTTAGCAATATTTTACAAGGAGTTTAAATCAGCAGTTGTAATGAAGATACTCTATAACTTACTTTTTAATGTAGCACTTCAAGCGACTACTTTAAAACTTTTTTTTTTGTGAGCTAAAGGTTTGAACTGTTCTTCAATCACGGCACTAGCCATATGGCACTCAATTTTTTTGTAGCTAGAGCGCCAATTGGAGAACAGTTCAAAACAAAATTATTTTTTGTAAGCTAATGGTTTGAAGTAGGGAAGGGACACTAATGCAAACATTTTCTTTTTACTCAGAACACTGCATTTTGCTTTAGAATGCCCCTTACATCCTCCAGTTCTGAATCAGTAAAGAAAAAAAGGCTTTCTTATAGCTTCGGAACTGGGTTTTATTTCCCCACAAAGAATATGAAAAATATTGAAAAATGCTGGAAAACCAAGACCTTGCAAAGCCCAAACAAAAGTTCAGGGGGTCGATCCGATAAAAATCGTCGCCTGCAAAAGCCGGCGACGCCAATATTTACGCTGGTTTGGTATCACATATACGGCGTAACCTAGAAGTTACGCGCGTATATTTCTGCCGTCGCCCGTAGTTTTTTGGGCCATAGGCAGGTATACCAAACCAGCGCAGTTCGGTATCCAATATGCAGCGTAAGGACTTACGTGGCGAAAATGGAGAAATCTTACTCCATTTTCACCTCGCCACAAAAAGCAGCCGTAAGAAGCCTTACGCTGACTATTGGAGCCCCGTAACTCCCTAAACTAACTAGAAAAGAAACCTAACGCATGCGCAATGTCTTTCTACCTGTCAACCGCGATCTGCTAAATAAAACCTAACACCTAACGCATGCGCAATGTCTAGCTACCTGTCAACCGCGATCCCCCCCCCCCCGAAATCCCTAATAAAGTTATTAACCCCTAAACCGCCGCTCCCGGACCCCGCCGCCATCTACATAAACTAACCCCCTACTGTGAGCCCCTAAAACCGCCGCAATCTACCTTATCTATCGCCTAATGTGAACACCTAAAACCGCCGCCATCTACCTTATCTATCCCCTAATCTGACCCCTTACACCGCCGCCATCTATATAAAAATTATTAACCACTAATCTAATCCCCCTATACCGCCGCCAGCTACATTAATATTATTAACCCCTAATGTAAGCCCCTTACACCGCCGCCATCTATATTAAAATTATTAACCCCTAATTTAATCTACCTACCCCGCCGCCAGCTATATTAACCCTAAGTATATTATAGTTAATATAGGTATTACATTATATATATTAACTATATTAACCCTAATTATTTTAGGGTTAATATAGTTAATATAGTTACTATAGTATTTATATTAACTATATTAACTCTATCTAACCCTAACACCCCTAACTAAATTTATATTAAATTAATCTAATTCATATTATAAACTAAAATATTCCTATTTAAATCTAAATACTTACCTATAAAATAAACCCTAAGATAGCTACAATATAATTAATAATTACATTGTAGCTATGTTAGGGTTAATATTTATTTTACAGGTAAATTGTTAATTATTTTAACTAGGTCTAATAGCTATTAAATAGTTATTACCTATTTAATATCTACCTAGTTAAAATAATTACCCAATTACCTGTAAAATAAATCCTAACCTAAGTTACAAATACACCTACACTATCAATAAATTAAATAAACTACAAATATCTATCTAAAAATACAATTAAATAAACTAAACTACAAAAAATAAAAAAAAGATTACAAGATGTTTAAGCTAATTACACCTATTCTAATCCCCCTAATAAAGTAATAAAGCCCCCCAAAATAAAAAAAATTGGTTCAGCCAATCGGATTGAACTTGAATCTGATTGGCTGATTCAATCAGCCAATCAGATTTTTCTAACTTAATTCCGATTGGCTGATAGAATCCTATCAGCCAATCGGAATTCGGCGGACGCCATCTTGGATGACGTCATTTAAAGGTACCTCATTCGTCGTTCAGTCGTCGGCCGGGATGGATGCTCCGCGGTGGCGGAGCGAAGAAAGAAGATTGAAGATGCCGCTTCATGGAAGATGCTGCCGGAAGGAAGAAGACTTTGCTGCCGCTTGGAGGAAGACGTCGCCGGAGGAAGAATTCTTCTTTGCCGCTTGGAGGAAGACGTCGCCGGAGGAAGAATTCTTCTTTGCCGCTTGGAGCAAGACATCGCCCAAATCGGAAGAGGAGTTCGGCCCGGTGTGGTGAAGACAAGGTAGGGATATCTTCAGGGGGGTAGTGTTAGGCTTTTTTAAGGGGGGTTTGGGTGGGTTTAGAATAGGGGTATGTGGGTGGTGGGATGTAATGGGGGGGGTATTGTATATGTTTTTAAATGCAAAAGAGCTGAATTCTTTGGGGCATGCCCCACAAAAGGCCCTTTTAAGGGCTGGTAAGGTAAAGAGCTTTGAACTTTTTTTAATTTAGAATAGGGCAGGGAATTTTTTTTTTTTGGGGAGCTTTATTATTTTATTAGGGGGCTTAGAATAGGTGTAATTAGCTTAAACATCTTGTAATCTTTTTTTTATTTTTTGTAATTTAGTTTAGTTTATTTAATTGTATTTTTAGATAGATATTTGTAGTTTATTTAATTTATTGATAGTGTAGGTGTATTTGTAACTTAGGTTAGGATTTATTTTACAGGTAATTGGGTAATTATTTTAACTAGGTAGATATTAAATAGGTAATAACTATTTAATAGCTATTAGACCTAGTTAAAATAATTAACAATTTACCTGTAAAATAAATATTAACCCTAACATAGCTATAATGTAATTATTAATTATATTGTAGCTATCTTAGGGTTTATTTTATAGGTAAGTATTTAGATTTAAATAGGAATATTTTAATTAATAATATTAATATTAGATTTATTTTAATAAGAGTTTAGTTAGGATGTTAGAGTTAGATAGGGTTATTATACTTAATATATATATATATAATATAATAACTATATTAACTATATTAACCCTAATATAATTAGGGTTAATATAGTTAATATAGCTGGCGGCTGTGTAGGGGGATTAGATTAGGGGTTAATACATTTATTATAGGTGGCCGCGGTGTAGGGGGATGTAGATTGTAGGCAAAAGAGCAGTTTACTTTGTGACAAAGCCCCGCCAAAAGCCCTTTTAAGGGCTGGCAAAAGAGCTGTTACTTTGGGGCATGCCCCGCAAAAAGCCCTTTTAAGGGATGGCAAAAGAGCTGTTACTTTGGGGCAATGCCATGCAAAAAGCCCTTTTCAGGGCTATTTGTAGGGTTAGACTTAGGTTTAGTGGTAGGGATAGTTTAGTATTTTAGGGGTTGAATAATTTAATATAGATGGCGGCGGGGTAGGGGGATTAGATTAGGGGTTAATAATTTTAAAATAGATAGCGGCGGGGTAGGGGCTCACTTTAGGGGATAGGTAAGGTAGATGGCGGCGGTGTTAGGGGCTCACTTTAGGGGGTTATACATTTAATATAGCTGGCGCCGGTTTAGGGGTTAATAACTTTATTAGGTAGCGGCGGTTAAGGGGTTAATACATATTTTATTGTTAGGCTAGTGAGGGGGGATAGCGGATAGAGGGTTAGACGTGTCGGGCTATGTTAGGGAGGCGTGTTAGACGTGTCGGGCTATGTTAGGGATGCGTGTTAGACAGTGCGGGTGATTTAGACTTTAGTCAGGTTTTATAGGCGCCGGCAGTTTCTAACGCCAGAAATTTGTACTTACGCAGATTTCTGGACATCGCTGGTTTGTCAGACTTACGGCACGTTAGCATCTGACGGCGCCATATATGGGATAGCTCGAGTTGCGAGCTGAAACTGCAGGCGACGCCGGTTCCCTCGCTTGCGCCGCAAACTGCGATCTATATCGGATCGCGCCCCAACATTTTAAATATAACCTGGTTACAACCACTTCAGCTATACCACATTTTTACTGCACGAGTGGCTTGCTGTATTCAGTTTCTCTGTGTTAAGCAAGTTTCTCTGTTTAAGTATAGAGGTGGAGAACTAAGGGAGTTTTTAATTTGTTTGCAGGGTAATGTGTGCAGTTTTAAAAATCTATTTAAGCTTGCTTTTAACTGACTCATTTCTCCCCCCCCCCACCCATGCTAGGTGTGTATGTAATTTGGGGAGGGATTAGTTTCATCTGTGAGGCTTGCTGCATTCAGTTTCTCTGTGTTAGATATAGAGTTAGAGAACTCAGGGAGTTAGGGCAAATAAGGAGTTGGAGTAACTAAGGGCGAGTATACATTTTTAAGTTAAACCTTTTAAGTAAAAATGTGTGAAAATCTCATTCAGTGTAGAGCTCGCCATATGTTTGCATCACTGGAGAAGCCACTTCAAGGATCACATACCTGTGGCAAGTGTGAGCATATAGTCTCTTTAGAAGCTCGTATTAGAGTTCTGGAGGAACGCATTGCAACACTGGGTGATATTCAGAAACTTGAAAGGGAAATGGATATGACTGAGCAGCTTGTTCATGGTTCTGGAAGCGGGAATAGAAACTATTCAGATGGGGACACCCCGGGAAGTAGCTGGTCACAGTAAAAAGGGAAGTAAAGGTAAGAGGAAGAGACAGCACCGATTGGCTAAAATGCAAGTCTGTCAATAGAACTGAAATAATGGGGCAGTCTGCAGAGGCTTAGAAACAAGGTAATAACAGAGGTAAAAAGTATATTAATATAAGTGTTTGTTATGCAAATCTTGGGAATAGGTAATTAAGGGATTATCTATCTTCTTAAAATAAAACTTCTGGTATAGACTGTCCATTTAAGGGACTCAGAATAGCTGAAGATTTAAAATCATAGATAAATAACTGGATAAAAGAATGGGAGCAATACTCTGATTTTACAAAGGTAATCAGTGGCATTCCCTCAGGGATCAATACTGGGCCCTGTTCTTTTTAATATTTTTATTAATGACTTGGAGCAAGAAATAAATAGCAACATCTCTATTTTTGCACATCATACAAAGTTGTGTAAGGTCATTAGGTCAGTGCAGGATGAAATTGCTTTACAAGGGGATCTACAAAAATTAGAAGAATGGGCAGGTAAATGGAAAATTAGATTTAATACTGGAAATGCAAGGTTCTACATTTTGGAAGTAAAAATAAGCAGGCAACCTATTATTTAAATGGGACTAGACTAGGCAAAACAGATGAGGAAAGGGATTTGGGAGTAGTAATAGATACAAGTTAACGATAGGTGCTCAAGGCAGGATAACAGCTTCTAAGGCTAATAAGATACTAGCATGTATTAAAAGAGGCATTGATGCAAGGGAGGAAAACATAATTCTGTCACTATATAAATCCCTGATAAGACTTTACTTTGAGTATGGAGTGTAGTTCTGGGGACCAAGCTAAAAAAAAAAAAAAAATACATTACAGACTTAGAAAAAGTTTAAAGAGGGGCCACAAAACTAATAAGTGGAATGTACACTTTAGCCATACTGGGTCTGTTTTCTCTAGAAAAAGGGTGCTTGAGAGGTGACATGATTACTTTATATAAATATATTCAAGGCCCATATACAGAGTTGGCGGAAGCTCTGTTTATTCCAAGAAAATTTTTGTGACAAGGTCACAATTTAAAGGGACAGTCAAGTAAAAAAAAAACAAAAAAAAAAACTTTCAAGATCTAAATAGGGAATGTAATTTTTAACAATTTCCCAATTTACTATTACCAATTTTGCTTTGTTCCCTTGGTATTCTTAGTTGAAAGCTAAACCTAGGAGGTTCATATGCTAATTTCTTAGACTTTAAAGACTGCCTCTAATCTAAATGTATTTTGACCACTAGAGGGCATGAGTTCATGTCTTTCATATAGATAACATTAAGCTCATGCACGCAAAGTGACCTAGGAGTGAGCACTGATTAGTTAAAATGCAAGTCTGTCAAAAGAACTGAAATAAAGGTGTAGTCTGCAGAAGCTTTAGATACAAGGTAATTACAGAGGTAAAACGTGTATAATAACTGTGTTGGTAAGGCACAACTAGGGAATTGTTAAGAATACCAAGAGAACAATGCAAAATTGGTAATAAAAGTAAATTGGGAAGTTGTTAAAAATGACATTACCCATATAGATCATGAAAGGTTTTTTTGGACTTGACTGTCCCTTTAAATTTAAATTAAAGGGACAGTCAAGTCCAAAAAAACCTCATGATCTAAATGGGGAATGTAATTTTTAACAACTTCCCAATTTACTTTTATTACCAATTTTGCTTTGTTCTCTTGGTATTTTTAGTTGAAAGTTAAACCTAGGAGGTTCTTATGCTAATTTTTTAGACTTTGAATACTGCCTCTAATCTAAATGCATTTTGACCACTAGAGGGCATTTGTTCATGTCTTTCATATAGATAACATTAAGCTCAAGCACGCGAAGTGACCTAGGAGTGAGCACTGATTAGCTAAAATGCAAGTCTGTCAAAAAAACTGAAATAAAGGTGCAGTCTGCAGAAGCTTAGATACAAGGTAATTACAGAGGTAAAATGTGTATAACCACGTTGGTTATGCAAAACTGGGGAATGGGTAATAAAGGGATTATCTTTCTTTATAAAGAACAACAATTCTGGTGTTGACTGTCCCTTTAAGGCTGGAGGAAAGGAGATCTAATCTCCAGCAATGTAAAAATGTTTTCACTGTAAGAGCAATCAAATTGTAGAACTCATTACCTGAGGAGGTAGTAAATGTCAATACCTTAGATACATTTAAAAATGGTTTAGATACATTTCTGGCTAGAAATAGAATTAAGGGATATGTTTGCTTGTGTTAAATTAGCTACTTTTTTAATGGGATTATTTCAATTCAACTGGAGCTTTTATTGTAAGTATATTAAAGGGACACTGAACCCAATTTTTTTTCTTTCGTGATTCAGATAGAGCATGCAATTCTAAGCAACTTTCTAACTTACTCCTATTATCAATTTTTCTTCATTCTCTTGCTATCTTTATTTGAAAAAGAAGGCATCTAAGCTTTTTTATTAGTTCAGACCTCTGGACAGCACTTTTTTATTGGTGGATGAATTTATCCATTAATCAGCAAGAACAACCCAGGTTGTTCACCAAATATGGGCCGGCATCTAAACTTACATTCTTGCATTTCAAATAAAGATACCAAGAGAATGAAGAAAATTTGATAATAGGAGTAAATTAGAAAGTTGCTTAAAATTTCATGCTCAATCTGAATCACAAAAGAAAAAATGTGGGTTCAGTGTCCCTTTAAGATTTGTACAGGTTAAACTTGGACTGCTGTCTTTTTAACCTCATCTACTATTTTACTATGCAAAGGCACTTTCTCACTCATTCCACCAAAAAAAATTAACGAGTTGTCAAATTTGACACGTCATCCAGTCTCATTTGTATAATTAAATTAATGTTGTTTCAAACAAGGATAATTAAGTCTGTGTAACCACTGTATATGAACGGACATTAAAACCAGTCAAAAGGGACCATAAACACCTTGTAATTAGAAGACATTTCTGTTGTGTTGCTATAGAATAACAAGTCTTTTTTAAATCATTTTATTGAATGGGAGAAATAAAATATAACAAATGATGTCACTTGTATTAATTAAAATGTTCAGATAGTATTTGACAAAGACACAAAAGAAAAAGGTACAGTTTCAGTATCTTCAAAACTATTCAAGCAAATCATTCATCTACTTTAAAAATCTATATATAGATCTCCCTCCCTCCTATAAAAAAAAATAAACACAATTTAAAGAAAATTTCCTGGAAGTCGGATAACAGTTTGACTGTGTTATTGATTTAAAATAGGTGGAGTTACAAAATGAATAAATAATCTGAATATGGGTTTCTAATGGAAGACATGATCACTTTTTCCCCATTTAGAAACAAAAAAAGGTCTTCATTTTATTCTCTGTAAATATCAATAGATCATTTTGTTCTACTATGAAAAACAAGGGCTGTTCTTATTCTTCCATGACCGAAGAATCATTTGTCTTGCTAATAGTATTGCTATATTAATTAAATGTTTGATCTTGTAAGTAGAATCCTTAAGCAAGAAAAAAATATGGTATTTAATTAATCTAATTTTAGTCACCAGGAATTTATTTATCCAAAACGCTATTGTAACCAAACTTTTTGTAGATTAGATCATAGCCAAAAGCAGTGTAATAAGTCTACATCTGGAGCACTACAACTGGAACATACAGCTTTTTCTCTAGGATACTATTTTGATCGTATAGCAGGTATAATTATATGATCTGCTCATCGGTCTCATATGCACTTCTTTCCAAGATATAGAGGTGGTATTTTTTTGCAACTAGAGAGAAGCTATTCTTAAAGTCATCAAAATCCCTTATCCATTTTTGATACAAGTTTATCAGATCAAGATGGCCAAGGTTTGAAATAAAAATTTTATATAAGAGGGATATGGAATGATAACCGGTTTCAACCAATTTAATCGCTGGTACCAAAAAAAACTATTCTTCTCAAAACATCTTTTATTAGTTAAATAATGTCTCACTTGTAAGTTGGCAAACAATTTAATACATCTTTAGTCGAATTCTTGAGCCAGATTTAAAAAAAAAAGATTTAATTGCTTTAATTTGCTTACAAACCTTAAACCTGTTTGATGCCACATCTTAAACACCTTAGATCTAAACCCTTTAAATTAGGGATTACCATTAATTGGTAAAAAAAAATGGAGACAGAGTTATCAATTTGAAGCCTTTTACAACATTTATTTCAGGCCTGTGCTATATTAGAAATTGTGTATCTAAGAATAATGTTTTTAGAATTATCAATATAGGGGATATGGAGTAAAACTTTGAGTGAGTGAGTAAGGAGAAATCAAAAACACAAGTCAATGTTTTTTAACAAAAACCCTTAACTTAATATAATTATTTTTCATAATGAAGCAAATTAGATGAGAAGTACATTGGAAAGTGATTTAAAATGTTATGCATACAATTTGTGTTTCATGACCCTTTCAATATGAGGTATACCATCCATTTTAACATACAGTGAATACCCCCACATAGGTAAAAATGTTTAAGCATGCAATTAAGCATTTGAAATATAAAGTAGTACAATATTTTGGTATGTTGCCTTATACACAAATACATGTGGTTAAAGTGACATGAAATCCAAAGTTTTTCTTTCATGCTTTAGATAGAGAATATCATCATTTTGAAAAGGGTTGCACGGATACAATTTTTTTTTTTTTTAAGACCTAGTATAAGTACCGATACTTTTTATTAAATACTCAACAAAAAAAATTACTGATACTTTATTTTATGCAATGACAGTTTACCAAGCACAATACAGACTAATGATTTAAGATCGCTTCTTTATAATTATGAACTGTATCTCAAAAGACATTTTGAAATAATAAAACAGTTTTATGTGCTTGTCACAAAGTTCACAGAACATGTTTATAAATAAAAATATTACAATAACATAATAACAGCAATAAATAACTGCTGCAGCAGCTGGGGCTGGAAAGCTACAATTTAAAGGGGCGATTACTGGATGCAATTGGGTTGTAGGGTGCCTATATAACTCATCAATCTGACATTGGTACTTAAAGGGACACTGAACCCAAATTTTTTCTTTCACGATTCAGATAGAGCATGAAAATTTAATCAACTTTCTAATTTACTCCTATTATCAATTTTTAAATCGTTATCTTGCTATCTTTATTTCAAAAGCAGAAATGTAATTCTTAGCAGCCAGACCATTTTAGGTTAAGCACCATGGATAGCGTTTGCTTATTTTAGGCTTACATTTACCCACCAATAAGCAAGCATAACCCAGGATCTAAACCAAAAATGGGCCGGCTCATATGCATCACATTTCTGTTTTTCAAATAAAGATAGCAAGAGAACAAAGAAAATTGATAATAGGAGTAAATTAGAAAGTTGCTTAAAATTGCATAATCTATCTGAATCCTGAAATAAAAAAAAAATTGGGTTTAGTGTCCATTTAATACAAAGTAATATAATTTAATTCTATAAATAATATTGGGGGAAGGAGTATCCCAGTAATCCACTTTGAGAAAAATGGGGCATTTGCATTCTACTGACTTAACAGAAAATAGGGCTGGTCTTCATATTTTTCCAGGGGTGCTTTTTATTCCCAGTCCAGCCCTGGCTAAGGATGTTCCTCAGAGTACAGTATGTTTTGAGCATAATTGTGCAAGATGAGAACTAGCAGTATAACAGGCAATCTAGCAATTAGAATCATTTTTCAAAAGTTAGTGACAAGTTCTTATTAAGGAACAGAAGCATCTCTGCATGTTCAGCTATAAATCTGTTTCTGCTATCAGTAAGGACAAATGACGCTAAGCTGAACAGTCTTTAACTTTTCACACAACTGCATGGTTCATAAAGATATTTTTGGGTCATTGAATCCCAGTTTATTAACTGCCCAGTACTTCAGGTTTTTGGAGCACTGCGTTGACGTACAATAATACAAATAACTGCAATTTGTATTGACAGAACAGAAGTGAACAATTTTTAGTTAAGTCTCCATTCCAGCTTAAAATGAAATGGGAATATGCAGTTTGAAAAACGGCACAAGATGGCGTATGGGTAGGAATTGGAGGTATCGGTTTAAGTATCGGTGCATTTGCATGAGTACTCATGCAAATACTTGGTATCGGCACCGATACCGACACTAGTATCGGTATTGATGCAACCATAATTTTAAACAACTTTCCAATTTACTTCTATTATCTATTTTGCTTCCTTCTCTTAGTATCATGAGGCATACATGTGCATCCACCAATCAGCAGCTCCTGAGACTATCTAGATATGAATTTCAACAGAGCATGACAAGAACACGAAAAAAAAAAAATAGAAATAAATTGGGAAAGTTGTTTAAAATTGCATGCTTTCTCTGAATCACAAAAGAAAAAAATTGGGTTTCATGTCCGTTTAATTATTCTATAGGATTCCAGTGCATTTTATGTATCTTATGTTCCCCAATAACATAATCTGACACATTTTAAAGTAAATTCAAATACATATTGAAACAAAATTCATTATTAATGTAATGGTTGGAGTTATCAAATATAACTATACAAAGCTATTATTTAATTGGAGAATGACGTAGGTACTTAGAAATGATCCTATGGCATATGGAGCAACCAACCACATCTCTCCTTAAAAAGAATGAGTATGCACAAACAAAACAAAGATTACTGGATCTATCTGAGGCACTTTCAGCCTTTCCATATGGTGCTGGTGGACTACATCTGGTTTGGTTTCCAATAACTAGACTGAACAAACAAGCTTGATCCAAAAAGCATTCCATAGAAGCCAGACAAAATTTTGAAAAATGCTGATTGTGTCTATAGAAAAATAAGTGCCGTTGTGCTATTTATATCCTCTAAGTGCTCTTCTCTGGATATGAGAGTTTGCTTTTAAATTAATAAATGCAGTCTTGTATCCAGATTAAACTTATGTCTTAGCATGCACAAAGGTGTACCAGCATATGCTCAAAGGTTCTCTGTCATTTTTCTATGAAGAACTTTTACAAACACATTTTTCTGTGCATTACAAATTTACTTTTAAATCCCTTTAGGATGCAACATTCTCTCTCTGTAAATCCCAACACATACACTAGTATGATAATCAGAATGTTTAGAATGTAGAAAAACATCTCACATCTGTTTTTTGACAAGGGCATATATTAATATGAATGCTTTTTGTTGTAGAATATGTCAGAATACAAAACCTCTATATAGCTTTGCAATAATCTGATGCTATGTAGAGCGGTTTTGTTCTGATAAAAAAAGCCATTTTTACCTTTGTGATCTCTTCAAGGCTGTTGCATCTTTTGGAGGCAAAAAGACTTGGATGCAAGTAGTCACCTCCCTCATCATCATCATCCTCATCCTCATCTTCATAATCACCTGTGTTTGCAAAAGTTCCTGAGGACAAAATATATTAAACAAAAAGCATGTCATATTTTTTTTCTTTTAAAAAAGCTGTAAAACAAAACACTGCATGGTTAAATAAGACCTTTTAAAATGATAAACTTGAGGATATTTTATATCGAAAAGGTGTAGTTATCTATCCTTTCTTTAAAAAAAAAAAAGGAATATAATCCAAAATTTTAGAAAAACAAAACTAGAGATTAAATCCACAATGCAGAAATCTGACCACTCCTCTAACTACTTTTAAGGTGGCTTCCTTAATTGATCTTCTCAGTATTTCCTTTACAGGACAGATACTTATAGAAGTAATCCTGGTACGTGTTACCTAATACTCTACAGGTAAGATGAGTTCCAAACAATGCAACAATCGAGTGATAACATTTTTTTATTCTGCCATCATATTTATTGTGACATAATAGAATTCCCTTTATTTCAAACATTGCTGATGAGGATTGTCGGACATCTAAATTGTAAAGAAAATGGAATGCGCTGGGAATCTTCCAGACTGCCTCTTGAGATGCTCTAATCGGAACCATTTAAAAAAAAAAATGGTATAATACTCTGCCCATCTTGCACATAAGAGATATAAGTTTAAATTCCCTCTCAGTGGCTTTGACAACTGGTTAATAACGTATGGGAAAAAAGCATCTTTTTGCAAAAATGTATACAGTTTTATTTTTTTCTATTTTCATTTGTGTTTAATGGCCCAGAATAATCAATGAGAAAAACTATTCTCTTCCGAAGTGAGTTCTGGCAGCATATATCTTATGAAGAGTTGAAAGTAATAACCTTGTTTATTTTGGCAAAGAAGAGTATTTAAAGGGACATAACCCAAATGCTATATCACTTGCAAGTGATGCAGCATAACTGTAAATAGTGGACAAAAAAAATTCACCTGAACATCTCTATGTAAAAAAGGAAGATGTTTTACCTCAAAAAGTCTTCAGCTTACAATAGTAAGTGTGCTGTAGACAGTTATCCTTCAGCTACTGTCAGCTGCATGTTGGGGGGGGGGGAATAAACAGCCAATCAGCTTCATCAGTGCGGTTGTCCCATTTTGCTTTAGTGTGAACTCATGAGATTTCACTAAAATCTCGGAATATTTCATAGTCAACTTCCTTAAAGTGATGGTAAAGTCAGCGTATCAACTAAGTGGCATTTGATTAATCTGTCAAATATAATAGTACTTTCACTCATCGGTGTATATGTAATGTGTATAACGAATAGTGAATACCTTAACAAAATGTTGAAATTTTTTTGCAGCCGCTGCAATCTTATTCCGAAAATAAGATACTTTGTGTCTGCAAGACTCCAATGAATCTAGGGCATGTACATCACTTTATGCTGTTTAGAAAACAGCGATGCAGTAAATCTTGATCGCATGCGTTCTGCGATTAAGGGGTGTGTTGTGGTGTTCCAAAGGCACCGGCTGGCCACATTGTAAACGGGTGAAGCTAAAAACCTGCCTTAATAAAATAAAAATGACAGAAAAAAGTCGGGCGGAGGAACGGCGCAAAAAATGTCAACATCTGTTAAGGTATTCACTCATAATTATACACATTACATATACACTGATAAATAAAAGTACTATTATATTTGACAGATTCATCGAATGCCGTAAAGTTGATACGCTGACATTACCATCACTTTAAAATGAAGAGTGAAATAACATGACTGTGTCTGCACATGATAGATTAATGCTCCCTTGCAAGTCCTAGGGCAAGCATCCCGATTGTGTGCTTAAAGTCCACTTATAATGGGATGTGGCTACTGAAGAAATTTTGAAGTAAAATATCTTGCTTTTTTACAGATGTTTATGTGATTTTTCTAGTCAGCTTTTTACAACTATGCTGCATCACTTTCAAGTGCTTCAACATTTGGGTATCATGTCCCTTTAAATATTTTCTCAGGGACCTGTAAATGCTTTCTGACCTAGAAGATTGTTCCATGTAGATTTATGTAATATAAATCAGAAACTGTGTTTACTGTTATACTAGTTTAAGTAAATATTTGAGTTTCTAAACCTAAAGTGCTTTTAATGAAATTAGAAATTGCAGAACTTCAATATGCAGAACAGTTTAAAGTTTAGTCACATAATTTACATCAGCATTCAGTGAAATCTGAGCAAAATTTCCTCCAAAAATAGATACAATAAATCCAGTGCAATTATTTTAACATTCCAAGTATTTTTTTTCCCCCAGAGGAAAGAATTATTTTTCAGTACAATATTTATACTCGATTATAAAAAAAAAAAAAAAGGCAAAACAAGGCTATATAAAGTATAAAGGCAATGTAATTTAAAGCCCACTCTCTTTCTAGAGCCCAGATCAAGTCTCTTATTTATTTGCTTTTGAGGCAGGAATATCTTGGTGTCCAAACAGGCTATCTGAACAGGCTGTTCCAAACTAATCTGACAAATTGTTGTTTATAAGTGTTGCTTAAATAGGAAGAATAGTGCAGTAAGACCTCTGGTTCTCATTTACAATAATGGATGATGTATTTTCTGTGCACATGCCCTGTGTGATATCACAAGCATTTGCATGCAAGCATATAAAATAGGGGGAAAATTATGGCACCCATTGTGACTCCTGCCTAAAGCCTACCCAAGATCCTGAAAACTGGTCTAATTCCAGATGCCTCTCATTTGTCTTCTAACATTATCAGTCAGCCAACTAGGCCTACTGAGATAACCTCACTTTTTCCCACCTCCTCTCCTTTTTTCCCACCTCCTCTCCCTCTTCCCCCCTCTCCCCCCCGGCACTCGCCCTTTACATTCCAAACCCTTGCACGTGAGACACAGCTTGCTCAACAAACATGGTGAATCAGCGGTCTAAAGCTAGACCGCACCCGATAGAACTCCTAACCATTAATGCAAAGGGAATCAATAGCCCTTCTAAGCGCTCCATCATGCTAAAAGATATGCAAAGGCGGGGAGGCAACATAATCTTTGTGCAAGAGACACACTTCACACTAGGTCACGAACCTAAATGGTATAGTCGATCCTACCCAATCGCCCATTTTGCATCCGGACCAGGTCAAAAGAACGGGGTGGGAATCCTATTTAGCGCAGACACACCGTTCCAATTATCCCAAAAATATTCAGACCCTGAGGGCAGATGCCTAATCCTCACGGGTTTCCTGCACGGCAGACCTCTCACTCTGGCCAATTTATACTGCCCCAACACGGCCCAGCACCTCTTCCTTCAGAGAGTCGCTCGGAAACTTTTAGAAATGCAAACTGGAGTACTGTTCCTGGGGGGAGATCTGAATGCTCCCCTCAGCCCCATCCTCGACACCTCCAGTGGCCTTTCCAGCACTCCGCATAAAACACTTAAGCGTATGACTGCCTCCCTGTCAGAGCTTGGACTTCATTACATTTGGCGCACGCATCACCCGGCCGATCGTAACTACACATTCTACTCTTACCCGCATCGTAAGTATTCCAGAATTGACTACTTACTTACGGATACTATGGGCCTAACTATCACCAAGGCCAGTAAAATTCACTCGATCACCTGGTCCGATCATGCACCGGTGAGCTGCTCAATTCAATGGCCAAGTGTGCCTATTACACCTTTTATCTGGAAGCTTGACGATACCCTCCTTGATGACCCGGTGTTTGACGCCGACTTAAGGAGAGAAATGGCTGAGTTTTTCCGTCTCAACACAAATGTAGGAGTGGAGAGGTCCACTGTTTGGGAAGCACATAAGTGCACCATGAGAGGCCTGCTAATCGAAAGGAAGGCAAGGCTCAGGAAAATGAGGAAAGAGTGTTACAACACTCTATTATCACAAGTAGAAACAGCAGAACTGTTTCATAAAGAACATCCAAGAGATGACTCGGGGATGACAGTGTTAGTGCTAGCTAGGAACAACTTGCTGCATTTTTTGCAGGAGGACTACCAAAAACAGGCCCTTATCCTACGTCAGCTATACTTTGAACAGGGTGACAAACCTGGAAGATTATTGGCTAGAGCAATAAATAGGAGAAAGCTCAAAGCCTTTGTCCATCATATGACCGGCCATGATGGTAAGCCCGCAGCAGACGCTAACTCAGTGGCAGAGATATTCCGGAGTTACTATGAGTCTCTTTATAATTTGAGAAATCCGGTCGGGGTCGCAAACGCCCCACTTTCATTGCAGCGACTTGAGGAGGAGACTCGTGTCTACCTTGAGTCCGTTGACCTCCCGACACTCGAGGAGAGGGACAGAGAACTCTTGGACTCCCCGATTACTAGGGAAGAAATCCAGAAGGCTGTCAAAGACCTCCCAGCAGGGAAAAGCCCAGGACCCGACGGGTTTGGACTCAAGTATTATAAAAAATACGCTGAGATCCTTGTCCCCGTGTTAACGGACCTTTTCTCCACCTTGTCAAACACCCCTGAGCTCCCTAAAACTATGCTTGAGGCCCATATAGCGGTCATTCCCAAACCCGGGAAACCTACTGACAAACCTGAGAACTATAGGCCGATATCGCTGTTGAATTCGGATGTAAAGATCCTAGCAAAAGTACTGGCAGCGCGTTTAAACAGGCTACTCCCTGATCTGGTCTCTGCTGACCAGGTCGGCTTTATACCGGCCCGGGAGGCTAGAGACAACACTCTTAAAATACAGCAGATGATAACTCATGCACACCTCCATAATCTGCCACTTTCTCTGGTCACTACCGACGCAGAAAACATAATTTATGTAAGAACTTACCTGATAAATTCATTTCTTTCATATTAACAAGAGTCCATGAGCTAGTGACGTATGGGATATACATTCCTACCAGGAGGGGCAAAGTTTCCCAAACCTTAAAATGCCTATAAATACACCCCTCACCACACCCACAAATCAGTTTAACGAATAGCCAAGAAGTGGGGTGATAAGAAAAAGTGCGAAGCATATAAAATAAGGAATTGGAATAATTGTGCTTTATACAAAAAAATCATAACCACCACAAAAAAGGGTGGGCCTCATGGACTCTTGTTAATATGAAAGAAATGAATTTATCAGGTAAGTTCTTACATAAATTATGTTTTCTTTCATGTAATTAACAAGAGTCCATGAGCTAGTGACGTATGGGATAATGACTACCCAAGATGTGGATCTTTCCACACAAGAGTCACTAGAGAGGGAGGGATAAAATAAAGACAGCCAATTCCTGCTGAAAATAATCCACACCCAAAATAAAGTTTAACAAAAAAACAAAAGCAGAAGATTCAAACTGAAACCGCTGCCTGAAGAACTTTTCTACCAAAAACTGCTTCAGAAGAAGAAAATACATCAAAATGGTAGAATTTAGTAAAAGTATGCAAAGAAGACCAAGTTGCTGCTTTGCAGATCTGGTCAACCGAAGCTTCATTCCTAAACGCCCAGGAAGTAGATACTGACCTAGTAGAATGAGCTGTAATTCTTTGAGGCGGAGTTTTACCCGACTCAACATAGGCAAGATGAATTAAAGATTTCAACCAAGATGCCAAAGAAATGGCAGAAGCTTTCTGGCCTTTCCTAGAACCGGAAAAGATAACAAATAGACTAGAAGTCTTACGGAAAGATTTCGTAGCTTCAACATAATATTTCAAAGCTCTAACAACATCCAAAGAATGCAATGATTTCTCCTTAGAATTCTTAGGATTAGGACATAATGAAGGAACCACAATTTCTCTACTAATGTTGTTGGAATTCACAACTTTAGGTAAAAATTCAAAAGAAGTTCGCAACACCGCCTTATCCTGATGAAAAATCAGAAAAGGAGACTCACATGAAAGAGCAGATAATTCAGAAACTCTTCTAGCAGAAGAGATAGCCAAAAGGAACAAAACTTTCCAAGAAAGTAATTTAATGTCCAATGAATGCATAGGTTCAAACGGAGGAGCTTGAAGAGCTCCCAGAACCAAATTCAAACTCCAAGGAGGAGAAATTGACTTAATGACAGGTTTTATACGAACCAAAGCTTGTACAAAACAATGAATATCAGGAAGAATAGCAATCTTTCTGTGAAAAAGAACAGAAAGAGCAGAGATTTGTCCTTTCAAAGAACTTGCGGACAAACCCTTATCCAAACCATCCTGAAGAAATTGTAAAATTCTCGGTATTCTAAAAGAATGCCAAGAAAAATGATGAGAAAGACACCAAGAAATATAAGTCTTCCAGACTCTATAATATATCTCTCGAGATACAGATTTACGAGCCTGTAACATAGTATTAATCACGGAATCAGAGAAACCTCTATGACTAAGAATCAAGCGTTCAATCTCCATACCTTTAAATTTAAGGATTTCAGATCCGGATGGAAAAAAGGACCTTGTGACAGAAGGTCTGGTCTTAACGGAAGAGTCCATGGCTGGCAAGATGCCATCCGGACAAGATCCGCATACCAAAACCTGTGAGGCCATGCCGGAGCTATTAGCAGAACAAACGAGCATTCCCTCAGAATCTTGGAGATTACTCTTGGAAGAAGAACTAGAGGCGGAAAGATATAGGCAGGATGATACTTCCAAGGAAGTGATAATGCATCCACTGCCTCCGCCTGAGGATCCCGGGATCTGGACAGACACCTGGGAAGTTTCTTGTTTAGATGAGAGGCCATCAGATCTATCTCTGGGAGCCCCCACAATTGAACAATCTGAAGAAATACCTCTGGGTGAAGAGACCATTCGCCCGGATGCAACGTTTGGCGACTGAGATAATCCGCTTCCCAATTGTCTACACCTGGGATATGAACCGCAGAGATTAGACAGGAGCTGGATTCCGCCCAAACCAAAATTCGAGATACTTCTTTCATAGCCAGAGGACTGTGAGTCCCTCCTTGATGATTGATGTATGCCACAGTTGTGACATTGTCTGTCTGAAAACAAATGAACGATTCTCTCTTCAGAAGAGGCCAAAACTGAAGAGCTCTGAAAATTGCACGGAGTTCCAAAATATTGATCGGTAATCTCACCTCCTGAGATTCCCAAACTCCTTGTGCCGTCAGAGATCCCCACACAGCTCCCCAACCTGTGAGACTTGCATCTGTTGAAATTACAGTCCAGGTCGGAAGAACAAAAGAAGCCCCCTGAATTAAACGATGGTGATCTGTCCACCACGTTAGAGAGTGTCGAACAATCGGTTTTAAAGATATTAATTGAGATATCTTCGTGTAATCCCTGCACCATTGGTTCAGCATACAGAGCTGAAGAGGTCGCATGTGAAAACGAGCAAAGGGGATCGCGTCCGATGCAGCAGTCATAAGACCTAGAATTTCCATGCATAAGGCTACCGAAGGGAATGATTGTGACTGAAGGTTTCGACAAGCTGTAATCAATTTTAGACGTCTCTTGTCTGTTAAAGACAGAGTCATGGACACTGAATCTATCTGGAAACCCAGAAAGGTTACCCTTGTTTGAGGAATCAAAGAACTTTTTAGTAAATTGATCCTCCAACCATGATCTTGAAGAAACAACACAAGTCGATTCGTATGAGACTCTGCTAAATGTAAAGACGGAGCAAGTACCAAGATATCGTCCAAATAAGGAAATACCACAATACCCTGTTCTCTGATTACAGACAGAAGGGCACCGAGAATCTTTGTGAAAATTCTTGGAGCTGTAGCAAGGCCAAACGGTAGAGCCACAAATTGGTAATGCTTGTCTAGAAAAGAGAATCTCAGGAACTGATAATGATCTGGATGAATCGGAATATGCAGATATGCATCCTGTAAATCTATTGTGGACATATAATTCCCTTGCTGAACAAAAGGCAATATAGTCCTTACAGTTACCATCTTGAACGTTGGTATCCTTACATAGCGATTCAATAATTTTAGATCCAGAACTGGTCTGAAGGAATTCTCCTTCTTTGGTACAATGAAGAGATTTGAATAAAACCCCATCCCCTGTTCCGGAACTGGAACTGGCATAATTACTCCAGCCAACTCTAGATCTGAAACACAATTCAGAAATGCTTGAGCTTTCACTGGATTTACTGGGACATGGGAAAGAAAAAATCTCTTTGCAGGAGGTCTCATCTTGAAACCAATTCTGTACCCTTCTGAAACAATGTTCTGAATCCAAAGATTGTGAACAGAATTGATCCAAATTTCTTTGAAAAAACGTAACCTGCCCCCTACCAGCGGAACTGGAATGAGGGCCGTACCTTCATGTGAACTTAGAAGCAGGCTTTGCCTTTCTAGCAGGCTTGGATTTATTCCAGACTGGAGATGGTTTCCAAACTGAAACTGCTCCTGAGGACGAAGGATCAGGCTTTTGTTCTTTGTTAAAACGAAAGGATCGAAAACGATTGTTAGCCCTGTTTTTACCTTTAGACTTTTTATCCTGTGGTAAAAAAGTTCCTTTCCCACCAGTAACAGTTGAAATAATAGAATCCAACTGAGAACCAAATAATTTGTTACCCTGGAAAGAAATGGAAAGTAGAGTTGATTTAGAAGCCATATCAGCATTCCAAGTCTTAAGCCATAAAGCTCTTCTGGCTAAGATAGCCAGAGACATAAATCTAACATCAACTCTAATAATATCAAAAATGGCATCACAGATGAAATTATTAGCATGCTGGAGAAGAATAATAATATCATGAGAATCACGATTTGTTACTTGTTGCGCTAGAGTTTCCAACCAAAAAGTTGAAGCTGCAGCAACATCAGCCAATGATATAGCAGGTCTAAGAAGATTACCTGAACATAGATAAGCTTTTCTTAGAAAAGATTCAATTTTTCTATCTAAAGGATCCTTAAACGAGGTACCATCTGATGTAGGAATGGTAGTACGTTTAGCAAGGGTAGAAATAGCCCCATCAACTTTAGGGATTTTGTCCCAAAATTCTAACCTGTCAGGCGGAACAGGATATAATTGCTTAAAACGTTTAGAAGGAGTAAATGAATTACCCAATCTATCCCATTCCTTAGCAATTACTGCAGAAATAGCATTAGGAACAGGAAAGACTTCTGGAATAACCGCAGGAGCTTTAAAAACCTTATCTAAACGTATAGAATTAGTATCAAGAGGACTAGAATCCTCTATTTCTAAAGCAATTAGTACTTCTTTAAGTAAAGAGCGAATAAATTCCATCTTAAATAAATATGAAGATTTATCAGCATCAATCTCTGAGACAGAATCCTCTGAACCAGAAGAGTCCAAAGAATCAGAAAGATGGTGTTCATTTAAAAATTCATCTGTAGAAAGAGAAGATTTAAAAGACTTTTTACGTTTACTAGAAGGAGAAATAACAGACAAAGCCTTCTTTATGGATTCAGAAACAAAATCTCTTATGTTATCAGGAACATTCTGCACCTTAGATGTTGAGGGAACTGCAACAGGCAATGGTACATCACTAAAGGAAATATTATCTGCATTAACAAGTTTGTCATGACATTTAATACAAACAACAGCTGGAGGAATAGCTACCAAAAGTTTACAGCAGATACACTTAGCTTTGGTAGATCCAGCAGGCAGAGGTTTTCCTGTAGTATCTTCTGGCTCAGATGCAACGTGAGACATCTTGCAATATGTAAGAGAAAAAACAACATATAAAGCAAAATAGATCAAATTCCTTATAAGACAGTTTCAGGAATGGGAAAAAAATGCCAAACATCAAGCTTCTAGCAACCAGAAGCAAATGAAAAATGAGACTGAAATAATGTGGAGACAAAAGCGACGCCCATATTTTTTGGCGCCAAAAAAGACGCCCACATTATTTGGCGCCTAAATGCTTTTTTGCGCCAAAAATGACGCAACATCCGGAACGCCGACATTTTTGGCGCAAAATAACGTCAAAAAATGACGCAACTTCCGGCGACACGTATGACGCCGGAAACGGAAATGAATTTTTGCGCCAAAAAAGTCCGCGCCAAAAATGACGCAATAAAATGAAGCATTTTCAGCCCCCGCGAGCCTAACAGCCCACAGGGAAAAAGTCAAATTTTTGAGGTAAGAAAAAATATGATAATTAAAGCATAATCCCAAATATGAAACTGACTGTCTGGAAATAAGGAAAGTTGAACATTCTGAGTCAAGGCAAATAAATGTTTGAATACATATATTTAGAACTTTATAAATAAAGTGCCCAACCATAGCTTAGAGTGTCACAGAAAATAAGACTTACTTACCCCAGGACACTCATCTACATGTTTGTAGAAAGCCAAACCAGTACTGAAACGAGAATCAGTAGAGGAAATGGTAAATATAAGAGTATATCGTCGATCTGAAAAGGGAGGTAAGAGATGAATCTCTACGACCGATAACAGAGAACCTTATGAAATAGACCCCGTAGAAGGAGATCACTGCATTCAATAGGCAATACTCTCCTCACATCCCTCTGACATTCACTGCACGCTGAGAGGAAAACCGGGCTCCAACTTGCTGCGGAGCGCATATCAACGTAGAATCTAGCACAAACTTACTTCACCACCTCCCTTGGAGGCAAAGTTTGTAAAACTGATTTGTGGGTGTGGTGAGGGGTGTATTTATAGGCATTTTAAGGTTTGGGAAACTTTGCCCCTCCTGGTAGGAATGTATATCCCATACGTCACTAGCTCATGGACTCTTGTTAATTACATGAAAGAAAAGGCTTTTGACCGGGTCAGTTGGACATTTATCCGACTGACTTTGGAAAAGTTCGGATTTGGCCCAGGCATTATAAACACCATAATGTCCCTGTACTTAGCACCAAACGCGCGTGTCAGAGTCAATGGCACTCTCTCAGACACCTTTATGATCAACAACGGGACGAGACAAGGGTGCCCCTTGTCGCCTCTTCTTTTCGCCCTCACTATTGAGGTCTTAGCGTCCAAAATCAGGCACAACCCCTTGGTGAAAGGGCTCTCTATTGGCAGGATCGAACATAAACAATGTACGCCGATGATATCCAAACACTTTCAGACTCCGCGTCCTCTCTGAGTCAGGCACTTATAGAAATTAACGATTACGGAAACATCTCCAATTTCCTCTTGAACACCTCAAAATCCGAAATCATTAATATATCGGAACCCCCGGATCGCATTGCTGCGTCCACAGCAAACTGCCCTTTGAAGATAGCAAGCCAGAGTATAAAATACTTAGGTATTACTATCACATCTCATACTTCAGAGATAGTTGACCTTAATTACAAACGACTGCGCGATGACATCTTAAGAGATCTGGCTAACTGGAAAAAAAAGTCGATCTCTTGGCTTGGTCGTATTGGTGTAGTTAAAATGAATCTGCTGCCAAGAGTTCTGTACATCATGCAGACAGTCCCGGCAGCGGCAGCATCTCCATATCTCCAAAGCATCAAAAAGGGCCTTGAGACATATCTGGAATGGGATAAAACCCAGAATAAGACCATCCACGCTCTACCTGCCCAGAGAACGAGGGGGTCTCGGAGTCCCGCTCTTGGGAGAGTATCAGACCGCTATCTTCCTCCAGAGAATCGTGGAATGGAGTCATAACTCTGACACCAAGCTCTGGATTCAGATTGACAGGGAGATCCTGCAGAGAAAAAACGTAGGTGCCCTGGCCTGGGTGTCTAATAAGAATCGCCCGGTTATTGCGGCCCAGTACCCAATGATCCACGACACCTTTAAGGCCTGGGACAAAACGATTGTCAGAGAGACTTATATCTCAACCCCTACCTCACCAAACGTACCTATATGGGGAAAACCCTGATTTGGGGCTGGAACTCCCAAAACACGTTGGGGGAGAGGCTTACACTCTTGCTGAGACAGCTTTCTCTAATATACTTCAAAATACCAAGCTTAAAACCCAGACTGAATTGCTTGAATGGGACCCGACCACCTTCACGTCTTGGTTCAGAGTGGCTCAGGTCGCTCATTACCTAGACTCTCATGGGGATCGTGGGGCACTGACAAGACGCAGAACGCCCTATGAATCCCTATGCGTGGCGCAACAGGTTCCGAGTCACTTAATCTCCCAAATCTACCGATTGTTACTGAGCAAAGGAGGTAATGCCCTCCCGGCATTTGCCTCAGAGTGGCAAACGGAGCTTGGATTAGATATATCCGCTAGAGATTGGTTTAAGATCTTTCGGAAGACAAAGAGAGCGTCTATATCAGCGCGTATTCAAGAATCGCACTATAAACTAGTGAGCAGGTGGTACCTTACGCCTCAAAGGTTGCGTAAGATTTACCCTAACACAAGTGGGTGCTGCTGGAGGGGATGTGGTGGAGAAGGGACTCTCCTGCACATCTGGTGGACCTGTCCACACATCCAACCTTTTTGGGAGGAGGTGCTGGGGGAAATGAGCAGAGTCCTGAGGACTATTATCCCCCCTAAACCAACATACCTGATATCCCATGAGCTGCCTAAAATCCTGGGAGCTGACAAGCACCTACTTTTCATGTTAATGCTAAACTGTGCCAAAGGGCTCATCCCACTGCACTGGAAGAGCCCACAGACTCGGAGTGGAAGCTCAGAGTGGGGGATTTGCTTAGATTAGAGCGTTATCACTTTTTGAAAACTGGAAAATTGGCTATACATGAAATGATGACACTGACTTGGGAGGGGAAGGAGTTCTGATCACTATGTCTCCTGCATGTTGCCCAGAGGCCCTCTCCCCCCCCTACCTATCTCTCCTCCTCCCCCCCTACCTCTCTTCCCCCTCCTTGCCCAACCCCACTCTCCTCCTTTCCCCTTCCCCCTTTTTTTTTCTTCTCCCCTTTCTCTTCTTTATTCCCCCTTTATTCTGACCTCTCCTCTCCCGTCAAATTGGACGGGAGTAGACCTCAGGACATATGCCACCTTCAAAGGTATGAAGCAAGCCTACGAAGGTAAATGGTTACATATACATGTTTTTATAACCTGTTGTCAAGCATCTAAGTTTATGTTTTGTCTGATTATATAATTTCCTCAGATTAATCTGAGGTCACAAGCTCAAGATACCTGGATTAAGTTGGTAGTTCACTCTCCTTCACTGGACAGACATGAATCTCACTTACACCTGTCTCTTTTTGTAGACATTTGAACTGTATTGTATGGCTTTTCCAGATTTTGATTGTTAATGTTTATCTTTGTGTACCAACATTGCTTACATTCAATAAAGTTTGTTTTGGAAAAGAAAATTAATCCTCAAAAAAAAAAAAAAAAAAAAAAAAAATCCTGTTCCAGAAGTGGAACTTGTGCAATTACCCCTGAAAGCTCCAGATCTGAAACACACCTCAGAAAGGCCTGAGCTTTCACAGGATTTGATGGAACGTGAGAGAGGAAAAATCTTCTCACAGGAGGTCTTATTCTGAAACATAAGATACCCCTGAAAAACGATATTCTGAATGGAACCTGCCCAAATGTCTTGAAATAATTTCAATCCGCCCCCCACCAGAAGAACTGGATTGAGGGCCGCACCTTCATGCAGTCTTAGGGGCTGGCATTAAATTCTTATAAGGCTTGGATTTATTCCAACTCGAAGATGGCTTCTAATTGGAGCCAGAATCCTTAGTGGAAGGAGTGTTTTTTTTTGTTCTCTATTCTGATGAAAGGAGCAAAACCGATGAGAAGCTTTAGATTTACTCTTAGATTTTATCTTGGGGAAAAAAAACTCCCTTCCCTCCAGTAATAGCGGAAATAATAGAATCCAATTGGGAACCAAATAAATTATTACCCTGGAATGATAGAGATAGCAACCTGGATTTAGATACCATGTCAGCATTCCATGATTTGAGCCATAAACCTCTTCTAGCTAAAATAGCCAAAGACATAGATTTAACATCAATTTTGAGGATATCAAATATAGCATCACATAAATGATTAGCATGTTGAAACAAACAAACAATGCTACGCAAATCAGAATCTTTTTCCCGTTGTGCTAAGATATCCAACCAAAGAGTTGATGCAGCTGCAACATCAGCCATAGAAATGTCAGGTCTGAGAACATAGCCAGAATGTTAATAAGCTTTCCTTAGATAAGATTCAATTTTCCTATCTAAAGGATCCTTAAAAGAAGTACTATCTTCTATATGAATATTAGTACGTTTAGCAAGAGTAGAAATAGCCCCATCAACCTTAGGGACTTTTTCCCAAAACTCTAAATTTAGCCACTGGCAAAGGATACAACCTTTTTAAACCTTGAAGCAGGAACAAAAGAAGTACCAAATTTAGACCATTCCTTAGCAATCACATCAGAAATAGCATCGGGAACACGAAAAACTTCAGGAGTAGACACACAAGGTTTATAGACAGAATTTAAACATTTACTGGATTTATTATCAAGAGGACCAGACTCCTCAATATCCAAAGTTATCAACACTTCTTTTAACAAGGAACGAATATACTCGATCTTAAAAATATAAGATAATTTATCAGTGTCAATGTCTGAAGTAGGATCTTCTGAATCAGAGATCCTCATCAGAGGAGGATATATCAGTATGTTGTCGGTCATTACGAATTTCATCAGTAGTATGAAGTTTTAAAAGACCTTTCACATTTATTTGAAGGCAGAATAGCAGACATAGCCTTCTGTATCGCATCAGCAATATATTTTTTCATATCAAAAGGGATATCATGTACTTCAGATGTTGAAGGAACAACAGATACTGTACTAGCACTAATAGAAACCTTTTCTGCATGCAAAAGCCTATCATGACAACTGTTACATACTACAGCTGGATATATAATCTCCACTAGCTTACAACAGATACACTTAGCTTTGGTAAAACTGTATTCATGCAGCATGGTTCCTACAGCAGCTAGCTTCTGAGACAGGATCAGATTGGGACATCTTGTAAAATGCAAAAGAATAAATAACATTTAAACAAAAATATCTTATTTCCACATATAGCAGTTTCAGGAATGGGAAAAAAATGCAAATGCTAAAATTGACAAAAAAGCAAATAGCATAGCCCTTTGAGCATAAAGAAGGCAAGGAGCATATAGGAAGTGAGGTAAAAAACTAAATTTTCTGGCGCCAACAAACATCCGGAAATGACACAACTCGCGTCATAAACAATTTCGAGCCAAACCAATAACAGAGAACCCTTGAAAAGATTTCCCGCGAGGAAAACCAAAAAAAAAAAATCAATAGGTTACACTCTCTTCACATCCCTCTGACAAACACTGTACTCTGAGAGGAATTGGGCTTCAGAATGCTTAGAAGCAATCATAAAAATCAAGCACAAAACTTACTTCACCACCTCCACAGGAGGTAAAGTTTGTAAAACTGAATTGTGGGTGTGGTGAGGGGTGTATGTATAGGCATTTTGAGGTTTGGGAAACTTTGCCCCTCCTGGTAGGAATTTATATATATATATATATATATATATATATATATATATATATATATTTATATATAAATATATATATATATATATATATATATATATATATATATATATATATATATATATATATAAATATATATATATATATATATATATATATATATATATATATATATATATAAATATATATATATATATATATATATATATATATATATATACACATACATATATACATACACACATAGATTCACACATACATATTATCGCTTATGAGTAAGGCTGAATTGCCAAAACATGTAAGGCATATTTCTATGGCTTTGCAAACCTGCTTGTTTTAATGTGACTACAATAAAAACATAATTTATGCTTACCTGATAAATTCCTTTCTTCTGTAGTGTGATCAGTCCACGGGTCATCATTACTTGTGGGATATTAACTGCTCCCCTACAGGAAGTGCAAGAGGATTCACCCAGCAGAGTTGCTATATAGCTCCTCCCCTCTACGTCACCTCCAGTCATTCGACCAAGGACCAACGAGAAAGGAGAAGCCAAGGGTGTAGTGGTGACTGGAGTATAATTTAAAAAATATTTACCTGCCTTAAAAAACAGGGCGGGCCGTGGACTGATCACACTACAGAAGAAAGGAATTTATCAGGTAAGCATAAATTATGTTTTCTTCTGTTAAGTGTGATCAGTCCACGGGTCATCATTACTTGTGGGATACCAATACCAAAGCAAAAGTACACGGATGACGGGAGGGATAGGCAGGCTCTTTATACAGAAGGAACCACTGCCTGAAGAACCCTTCTCCCAAAAATAGCCTCCGAGGAAGCAAAAGTGTCAAATTTGTAAAATTTGGAAAAAGTATGAAGCGAAGACCAAGTTGCAGCCTTGCAAATCTGTTCAACAGAGGCCTCATTCTTAAAGGCCCAAGTGGAAGCCACAGCTCTAGTGGAATGAGCTGTAATTCTTTCAGGAGGCTGCTGTCCAGCAGTCTCATAAGCTAAACGAATTATGCTACGAAGCCAAAAAGAGAGAGGTAGCAGAAGCTTTTTGACCTCTCCTCTGACCAGAGTAAACGACAAACAGGGAAGACGTTTGTCGAAAATCTTTAGTTGCCTGTAAATAAAATTTAAGGGCACGAACTACATCCAGATTGTGCAAAAGACGTTCCTTCCTCGAAGAAGGATTTGGGCACAAGGATGGAACAACAATCTCCTGATTGATATTCCTGTTAGTGACTACCTTAGGTAAGAACCCAGGCTTAGTACGCAGAACTACCTTATCCGAGTGAAAAATCAAATAAGGAGAATCACAATGTAAGGCTGATAACTCAGAGACTCTTCGAGCCGAGGAAATAGCCATTAAAAATAGAACTTTCCAAGATAACAACTTTATATCAATGGAATGAAGGGGTTCAAACGGAACACCCTGTAAAACGTTAAGAACAAGGTTTAAACTCCATGGTGGAGCCACAGCTTTAAACACAGGTTTAATCCTGGCCAAAGCCTGACAAAAAGCCTGAACGTCTGGAACTTCTGACAGACGCTTGTGTAACAGAATGGACAGAGCTGAGATCTGTCCCTTTAAGGAACTAGCGGATAACCCCTTTTCTAAACCTTCTTGTAGAAAAGACAATATCCTAGGAATCCTAACCTTACTCCAAGAGTAACCTTTGGATTCGCACCAATATAGGTATTTACGCCATATTTTATGGTAAATCTTTCTGGTGACAGGCTTCCTAGCCTGTATTAAGGTATCAATAACTGACTCAGAAAAACCACGCTTTGATAAGATCAAGCGTTCAATTTCCAAGCAGTCAGCTTCAGAGAAGTTAGATTTTGATGTTTGAAAGGACCCTGAATCAGAAGGTCCTGTTTCAGAGGTAACGACCAAGGTGGACAGAATGACATGTCCACCAGATCTGTATACCAAGTCCTGCGTGGCCATGCAGGCGCTATTAGAATCACTGATGCTTTCTCCTGTTTGATTCTGGCAATCAATCGAGGAAGCATCGGGAAAGGTGGAAACACATAAGCCATCCTGAAGGTCCATGGTGCTGTCAAGGCATCTATCAGGACCGCTCCCGGATCCCTGGATCTGGACCCGTAGCGCGGAAGCTTGGCGTTCTGTCGAGACGCCATGAGATCTATTTCTGGTTTGCCCCAACGTGGAAGTATTTGGGCAAAGACCTCTGGATGAAGTTCCCACTCCCCCGGATGAAAAGTCTGACGACTTAAGAAATCCGCCTCCCAGTTCTCCACTCCCGGGATGTGGATTGCAGACAGGTGGCAAGAGTGAGACTCTGCCCAGCGAATTATCTTCGATACTTCCATCATTGCTAGGGAGCTTCTTGTCCCTCCCTGATGGTTGATATAAGCTACAGTCGTGATGTTGTCCGACTGGAACCTGATGAACCCCAGAGTTGCTAACTGGGGCCAAGCCAGAAGAGCATTGAGGACTGCTCTCAATTCCAGAATGTTTATTGGAAGAAGACTCTCCTCCTGATTCCATAGTCCCTGAGCCTTCAGAGAATTCCAGACAGCGCCCCAACCTAGTAGGCTGGCGTCTGTTGTTACAATTGACCAGTCTGGCCTGCTGAATGGCATTCCCCTGGACAGATGTGGCCGATAAAGCCACCATAGAAGAGAATTTCTGGTCTCTTGAATGGAATGAAGGACACGGCATGCATTTTGAAGTTTTGTTAACCTGTCCTCTGTCAGGTAAATCTTCATTTCTACAGAATCTATCAGAGTCCCCAGGAAGGGAACTCTTGTGAGTGGAAAGAGAGAACTTTTCTCTTCGTTCACTTTCCATCCATGCGACCTTAGAAATGCCAGTACTATCTCTGTATGAGATTTGGCAGTTTGAAAGCTTGAAGCTTGTATCAGTATGTCGTCTAAGTACGGAGCTACTGAAATTCCTCGCGGTCTTAGTACCGCCAGAAGAGTGCCCAGAACCTTTGTGAAGATTCTTGGAGCCGTAGCCAGTCCGAATGGAAGAGCTACAAACTGGTAATGCCTGTCTAAAAAGGCAAACCTTAGATACCGGTAATGACTTCTGTGAATCGGTATGTGAAGGTAAGCATCCTTTAAATCCACTGTGGTCAAGTACTGACCCTCTTGGATCATGGGCAAAATTGTTCGAATAGTTTCCATCTTGAACGATGGAACTCTTAGGAATTTGTTTAGGATCTTTAAATCCAAGATTGGCCTGAAGGTTCCCTCTTTTTGGGAACTACAAACAGATTTGAGTAAAACCCTTGTCCTTGTTCCAACCGCGGAACTGGATGGATCACTCCCATTAATAAAAGATCTTGTACGCAGCGTAGAAACGCTTCCTTCTTTGTTAGGTTTGTTGACAACCTTGACAGATGAAATCTCCCTCTTGGGGGAGAGGATTTGAAGTCCAGAAGGTATCCCTGAGATATGATCTCTAACGCCCAGGGATCCTGAACATCTCTTGCCCAAGCCTGGGCGAAGAGGGAAAGTCTGCCCCCCACTAGATCCGGTCCCGGATCGGGGGCCCTCAATTCATGCTGTCTTAGGGGCAGCAGCAGGTTTTCTGGCCTGTTTGCCCCTGTTCCAGGACTGGTTAGGTTTCCAGCCTTGTCTGTAGCGAGCAACAGCTCCTTCCTGTTTTGGTGCAGAGGAAGTTGATGCTGCTCCTGCTTTGAAATTACGAAAGGAACGAAAATTGGACTGTCTAGCCTTGGCTTTGGCCTTGTCCTGAGGCAGGGCATGACCTTTACCTCCTGTAATGTCATCAATAATCTCTTTCAAGCCGGGCCCGAATAAGGTCTGCCCTTTGAAAGGAATATTAAGCAATTTAGATTTAGACGTAACATCAGCTGACCAGGATTTTAGCCACAGAGCTCTGCGTGCCTGAATGGCGAATCCTGAATTTTTAGCCGCAAGTTTAGTTAAATGTACTACGGCATCTGAAATAAATGAATTAGCTAACTTAAGGAATTTAAGTTTGTGTGTGATGTCATCTAGTGTGGATGATTGAAGTGTCTCTTCCAGAGACTCAAACCAAAATGCTGCTGCAGCCGTGACAGGCGCAATACATGCAAGAGGTTGCAATATAAACCCTTGTTGAACAAACATTTTCTTAAGGTAACCCTCTAATTTTTTATCCATTGGATCTGAAAAAGCACAGCTATCCTCCACTGGGATAGTGGTACGCTTAGCTAAAGTAGAAACTGCTCCCTCCACCTTAGGGACCATTTGCCATAAGTCCCGTGTGGCGGCGTCTATTGGAAACATTTTTCTGAATATAGGAGGGGGTGAGAAAGGCACACCGGGTCTATCCCACTCCTTAGTAACAATGTCAGTAAGTCTCTTAGGTATAGGAAAAATGTCAGTACTCGTCGGTACCGCAAAATATTTATCCAACCTACACATTTTTTCTGGGATTGCAACTGTGTTACAATCATTCAGAGCCGCTAATACCTCCCCTAGTAACACACGGAGGTTCTCAAGCTTAAATTTAAAATTTGAAATGTCTGAGTCCAGTTTATTTGGATCAGAACCGTCACCCACAGAATGAAGCTCTCCGTCTTCACGTTCTGCAAACTGTGACGCAGTATCAGACATGGCCCTTGCATTATCAGCGCACTCTGTTCTCATCCCAGAGTGATCACGTTTACCTCTTAGTTCTGGTAGTTTAGCCAAAACTTCAGTCATAACAGTAGCCATATCTTGTAATGTGATTTGTAATGGCCGCCCAGATGCACTCGGCGCTACAATATCACGCACCTCCTGAGCGGGAGATGCAGGTACTGACACGTGAGGCGAGTTAGTCGGCATAACTCTCCCCTCGTTGTTTGGTGAAATATGTTCAATTTGTACAGATTGACTATTTTTTAAAGTAGCATCAATACATTTAGTACATAAATTTCTATTGGGCTCCACTTTGGCATTAACACATATAGCACAGAGATATTCCTCTGAATCAGACATGTTTAACACACTAGCAAATAAACAGCAACTTGGAAATACTTTTCAAAGTAATTTACAAATAATATGAAAACGAACTGTGCCTTTAAGAAGCACAGAAAATATTATAACAGATAAAATAATTAAGTTATAGCATCAATCTTTGTCAGAATATACAGTTTTAGCAAAGGATTGTTCCCCTCAGCAAATGATAACTAACCCAGGCAGCAGAAAAAAATACACAAATAAACGTTTTTTATATCACAGTCAATACAATCAGCACAGCTCTGCTGTGAATGATTACTTCCCTCAAAAAAGACTCTTGAGATCCCTGAACTCTGTAGAGATGAACCGGATCATGCAGGAAGAAAATGAACCTCTGACTGAGTTTTTCTGATGCATAGTGAAAGCACCAAAATGGCCCCTCCCCCACACACATAACAGTGAGAGGGATCAGTGAACTGCTCTAATTTAAATCAAAACTATTGCCAAGTGGAAAAAAAGTGCCCAAAACATTTTTTTCACCCAGTACCTCAGAGAAAAAAACGTTTTTACATGCCAGCAAAAAAACGTTTTACCTCAATAATTAATTGTCATTTAAAACCTATTGCAAGTCCCTGCAAAATAGGTTAAGTCTATGTATACAGTTTAAAAGCCAGAGAAGTACCATTTCCCAGAAAACTGAAGTGTAAAATATACATACATGACAGCCTGATATCAGCTACATCTACTGCATTCAAGGCTGAGTTTACATTATAACGGTATGGCAGGATTTTCTCATCAATTCCATGTCAGAAAATAATAAACTGCTACATACCTCTTTGCAGATTAATCTGCCTGCTGTCCCCTGATCTGAAGTTTACCTCTCCTCAGATGGCCGAGAAACAGCAATATGATCTTAACTACTCCGGCTAAAATCATAGAAAAACTCAGGTAGATTCTTCTTCAAATTCTACCAGAGAAGGAATAACACACTCCGGTGCTATTATAAAATAACAAACTTTTGATTGAAGATATAAAAACTAAATATATCACCATAGTCCTCTCACACATCCTATCTAGTCGTTGGGTGCAAGAGAATGACTGGAGGTGACGTAGAGGGGAGGAGCTATATAGCAACTCTGCTGGGTGAATCCTCTTGCACTTCCTGTAGGGGAGCAGTTAATATCCCACAAGTAATGATGACCCGTGGACTGATCACACTTAACAGAAGAAAAGACGTTTTAACTTTTGGAAATGTGCCAGCTTTTCATTTTCCAAGTATACAGCTTTCCCTGACAAGCACGGCACCTCCGAGTTTTTCTGTGGATCAGCTGTCCTTTGTGACACTTTGTTTGGAGCTACGATATTGGGCAATCACTGAAGGAGTGTGAGTCACGTGGAACCCGGATGTAACATGGAGTCCTGGTACAGAGATTGAGGAGCGCATACTGAAGACACCGCCTGAGGCTCTAGTGCCGGATCCTGAGGAGCAGACCTGTCTCATTACCGGGGGTGGTGAGTAACCGTCCTATAGCTCTTTTGTGACTTTGTTCTGCCATTTCCAGGATGCACTGTATTAATGGCGTGTTACGTAGGAACCCTGGATGTTTCTGTTTGTGTATGCGCTCCACTCTCGGACATCATTGTTATCACACCTTGTGACAACACTGGACGGAGCTGGCTTTAGATACATCTATTCCTTGCTCTGTGTGTGTATATATATATATATATATATATATATATATATATATACACATACATACATACACATACATACACATACATACACACACACACACAGACATACATACACATGCATGAGGTGAGGTAGGTAGCTCAGTTGGTAAATGCCCTGACTACAAAAAAAGCCGACTCAACCCTTCATCCTCCCGAGGTCGATAAAATGAGTACCATTAAATTGGGTAATAATAACAACAACTATTACTATTCAGCTGCTGATTTGGCTAATTCCGAGAGCGAGCGCTGAAAAAGCGATTTGAGTCCCACTGGGAGAAAGGCGCTATATAAATACTAGTTATTATACATACAAACACAGAGACACAGAGGTCACTTGGGAGAAATGTCAGTAGTTTATAGAATAAAAAAAAAAAACTTTTTATTTTATTCAAATATACATTTTATATAATTTTTTAACCTGATGAACAAATATGAGAACAACATTCGTTTTGCGCATGCAATAAACTGAATAACACTGGGTTAAATGCATTCAAAGTATTACAATTTTTGGAAAACAAACAGAATTATAAGCAGATATTTATAGTTGAACCTCTAGCACAACTTACTTTTCTTTTCCTGATTCTGTTTCTCAGACTGTGGGAGATACTTCCCTTCCTTCATGGCTTTCTGGATGTGTTTGTAGTAAGGGTTGAGGTAGTGATCGAAGCGTAAGAAATCAAATTGAGAGTTTCGTGCTTGCTTAGCTTTTAACATGATTTCAAACTGAGCTCCCTGCTTACATACAAAATTTGCTGTGCGCTCTATGATGGCGTGCATTTTTGCTGTGGGTGGCTGAAAAAAAATATTAAGCAATCAGACAGCATAGACTATGATTAACGATTTGTACATGTTGTGACTAATTGTTCTATATTAACGTCAAAATGTAGTCCCAAATATAAAGGCAAATACATACAATTATATAAATACCGCTTATTTGTTTAATTATTCCAAGAATCCAAAAGGCCCGATGATCAAAAATTCTCTGTCACAAAGAGAAATCAGAAAATCATTGTTTATTGTCATTTCTTTGGTACAGACAGGTGGTGCGAGTCCACAATCCATTACTCTTGGTAATAACTCTTCTCTACCACTAGGAGGCAAAGATTCCGAAATCCCAAGAACCCAAAAAAAAAAAAAACCCCATCTCAAACATACCCCAGTCTTTACTTTGCCTCCGCTGGAGGTGCTTGAAGAATGAAGATGTGCATTTGATTCTTCAAAGAGAGGGGGTTTTCAGTCTATATTGAGGCCTGGTTTCCCCTCAGAGTACAATGCTTGGCAGAGGAATGTATATGAGGTATCGATTGAAATTCTTTTTTCGCCTCATGGGAAATTTTTCATAAAACCTTCAATTGGCTGCAGGGACTCATCTTTTGCCTCCCTTTATGGATCTACAATAAACTCCTATTCAATAACCACTGCTAATATATTTCAGTACTGGTTTAGCCGTCTACTGCTTATTTCATTGAGGATGAGCGTCTATTGGTAACTATAATTTATTAAACATTTTAGACACTCTATAGCTATGTTATGGCCACTTTTTTAGTTTGTACATGTATTTACTAATATATATGTCCCTGGGACAGAATCCTTTTCATTATTCCTTTGGTGTTTTGCACAAGACTGCTTTTTTGACGCACTTAGTTTGAACTTCACGTGTCGGCTGGTTCGTTTACGTGCGTCACGGCTGCACACAACAGATTAAAGCATGTCCTTTTAGCCTTTCTATAGTTCTTGTGTACTTTGTCAGGTTTACGCACGATGGGCTAGCGCGCGTTCTATCTGGCTATGGCCATGTTGGGTTTTTGGAGCACTTAATTCCTTATAGCATGTTATGTTACTATCTCCTGTTTTTTTTTTTTTTTGCAATTTAGCTTAGCACGCTTTGTAGCTTTGAGTTTATTTAAAAAGCTACTTAGTAGGAGGTAAGCGATTTCCATTCCTCAAGAGCCTTTTAAGGGGCTATAGCATTTATTGCATTGGTTTGGCATAGGCTATAATGGAGCAGTACGATTGAGTCCCTAAACCTTCCTAAGAAACCAAGTCCCCTGAATACCTTTCTACCACTATAAGGTGTGCTTATTATAATAATAATAATAATAATAAAAAAAAAAAATATATAAAAAAAAAGCTGGATTGCCTTCCCAAGCTCATTTATGTGACTCTAGAATTATTAATGCAATCAGAGCAACCTAATGCTGTTTCTTTGGGTATTAACACACCTTTATGTTCATTACAGGAGAATATTATATATACACTCTGGTGATGAGGAATACTTAACTGATGTTGAACCTGATATTACCTCTTTCTTGTTTAAAGTTGAACATATTCATTCTCTTTTAAAGGTCTTAATTACTTTATATTTTAAGGATCATAAAGTTTCAAATACGACTTGTAATAGCATAAATTAAAGTTTTTAAGACTGTATTTAATCTCCCTGAGGTTTTTTATTCCTGATGCTGTCTCTGACATGAATTCTAGGGAATGGTCTAAGCCAGGAAAATGCATTTACACCTTCTGCAAGGTTTAAAAAGTTATATAATTTACTTGCTAATTTAGATTTATGGGAAACGGTTCCCAATGTTGATGGGGTCATTTCAACTCTGGCTAAGCGTGGTTCTATTTCTTTGGAAGTCAGTACTTCTTTTAAAGACCCTTTAGATAGAACATTAGAGTCTTTTCATACAAGGGCCTTTTTAAAAGCAGTGTATTCGCTCAGGCCAACTATTTCTATTGCCGATTTGGCTGCTGCTTCTACTTACCGATTGTCTGATCTTTCAGAACAGTATTCTGATGACTCTGCTAGTGCAAAACCTATCAAGACTACAAAGACTGCATGAAGGTGCGGCCCCCAATACAGAAGTTCAGGTACAGGGCAGATTAAGCCTCTTTTAGGAGGCTTGGTTTCAGTCTGTTTCAGATCCTTGGGGTCTGATTATAGTTTCTCAGGGAAATTTCTGTCCAATGTTCTAAGGAATCCTGTAAAAGCTTAAGCTTTTTCAAGTCTATCTCAGATATGGAAACTGTGGGAGTGATTGTTACAGTTCCTCTGCAGGAACAGGGATGAAATTTTATTCAAATCTCTTCATTGTTCCAAAGAAGTAAGGCACTTTTAAACCAGTTCTGGATTTAAAAGCTCTGAACAAGTTTGTCATAATAAATCTTTTGTGGACATCACTGACCTTGCTGAACTAAAGGCAGAATAGCCTGAATAGTTTCCAAAGGATGCTAATCTTCATGTCACAATTCACAGAGAACATTTCCAGTTTCAGAGGTTTGCCTTTCTACCAGGTATTTTTAGTTTGTTGCTCTACCATTTGGTCTGGCTACAGCTCCTAGAATAATCACAAATGTTCTGGGTGCCCTTTTGTATGTGATCAGGTCTCAGGGTTTTGCAGGGTTTCCATACCTGGACGACATCTTGGTTGGTGTGAGTTTCTGCTAAAGCAAAAGATGGAGTTAGAACTGACTCTTGTTTCTTCAACAGCATGGTTGAAGGATCAATTTTCCAAAAAGTTCTTCCTCAAACAAAATAACTTTTTTGGGTTTTCAATTAGAGATTGAATCTAAGAGTATAGAAGGTTTAAATCGGTGCCAAAGTCCTAAGTCTCCCGATTGCAGCTTCAGACGCAATTCTATTTGCACGTTTTTACATGAGGCCTGGAACATCAGTTTAGTATTCAGGGGGCTTAATTGCTCATCCTACCTGGACTCCCATCCTACCTGGACTGTGATCACTACAAGTCTAAAGTTGGGGAGCTGTTTGTGGGCCTCAGAGCACAGGGAGTTTGGGATCCTCGGGAAACAAGGTTGCCAATAATTGTTCTAGAACTACATGCAAATTTCAGGGATCTTCAAGTTTAGCTTCGGTTGAAAAGAGTCTCATCTCCATTTCCAGACAGACAAGGTCTATGCAGTAGCTTATGTCAACCATAAGGGGGGGCTCACAGTTTCCTAGCAATGATGGAGGTGTCTCAAATTCTCTCATGGGCAGAGACCAATTCCTGTGTAGTCTCTGCGATTCATATTCCAGGGGTGAACAACTGGGAGGCAAACATTCTCAGTTGTCAATCTTTACATCCGGGGGAGTGGGATCTTCACCAGGATGTGTTCAGATTGTGGATCTTTGGGGTCTCCCAGAGATAGATCCGATATCCTTTTGTTTAAACAACAGACTTTCCAGGTACTTTGTGAGGTGCAGGGGTCCTCAGGCAGAAGTTTTGGATGGTT